>NW_022988098.1:8326906-8404406 GCF_902827165.1 Trematomus bernacchii
GATCCGTGGAGACTTATTCTGCATAATAACTAGTCATGTGATTCGGTTCAATGCATGGAGACATGGGGTAACTGGCTTTTTAGCAGAAAGAACATTTATTTAAACTCATAAAACATGTGAATCTCTATGAAATGCTTAATATGGGTTTAAAAGACAACCAAGTAACGTTTTTTAATAATGTTGATACTCATCATCAAATTTCACTCATGAACTGATATGTTTTTAACCTTGTGATATTGTTTTATTGTAGACTTTTCCTTTTACTTAAGGCTAAATCATACTTATTCCTAATGAGCCGTGCACAAGTCGTTAGCAAGGTCACCATCACAGGTTTTTACTGCTGATCGACCTAAACGATACAGCTGTGTGTGTGTGTGTGTGTGTGTGTGTGTGTGTGTGTGTGTGTGTGTGTGTGTGTGTGTGTGTGTGTGTGTGTGTGTGTGTGTGTGTGTGTGTGTGTGTGTGTGTGTGAAGAGGTTAACAGCCTGTGGTCTCACTTGCATGCTGGGCCAAATCTTTCGGGTTTGGCTCTAATATTGCTAAACAGAGGATTTGCTACGTGATGTGTGTGTGTGATGTGTGTGTGATGTGTGTGTGATGTGTGTGTGATGTGTGTGATGTGTGTTTGGGGTTGGCTCAAAAGCAGTAGAGTAAACAGCAGCTATGCTAATATCATCCATACGAGCATCCTAGCGAGCTACATGTGAGCGGTGTTTTCTCAGCTGCTGTGGTTCTGAATGCTAACCACAATGCTAACCACTAAATATGGACCTGTTGCTGCACAATAAAGGACCGCTTGAATGTGGACCCATTTCTCTCTACTTCTTCTTGGTTTTGAACTAACCTTTGACTACAAATATTCAATAAACTCTCGCGTTTTATCATTTAAAGCATTGGTCACCTGCACATCCATTTGTATTATCTCTATTAGGCGCTAGCTAATTTGCTACTGGACCCATTGGCCCAATATCTTTTGTGTTCATTTATGATCTCAATGACCTGTCTTGGTGGCAGTGGTTCACACATTTTGAAAAACATATTTATGGACTGGTTTATGCCATAAACGCCGACGCCGACTGTTGCATCGACGAGTTCTCCTGCGTCTTGGCCGTGTGTCGCACTGGAACACACCGCAAAGACTTCAGCCGAGCACGTACGAACTGCGCATGCGTGAGTGGCAATAACTCTCCTTACCAGCAGGCGGCGGTGGTGTGTATTCGTCATTCAAAATAGGCAACAACCGGAAGACAGAGAAGAAGAACAGACTGCGTGATATAAACAAACAACAAATAGCGTGTGCGTTCCATTTTCACTCTCGTCCATCGAAAACATGTTTCGTGCGGTACTGGAGCTATCAGCCATTGGAGTGTTGCTTGTGGAAGACATTCTCAAGCAACAGTCTCTCAAGAGCTTATATATACAGTCTATGCTCAAGAGGCGGAAGCGAAGAATTAGGAGAAACTGCACTAAATGGGTGAAATCATGGATACTACAGCGAGAAGCTCATGGGGCTTTCCCGAACCTGTGTCGAGAGCTGGAGTTAAATGAAATGCCAGATTTCAGATATTTTCCTCAAGCTTTGGTAAAGTGTATTGTTTGAATGCAGATTTGGGTTCTGCCCGCTCTGTATTAATGTCATGTGGATTTTCCTGTCATGTTGACAGCTTATCATCATGTGGGCGTTGATAAAAGCTCATTCTAATGTTGTGTTATGTGTGTATGAAGGTACGAAATAAAGTTGTGCATTGCCTATCCTGCTATTTGTGTTTATTCTTTTAATCACACAGCGATAAGAAACAATAACAATGTGCCTACATAACTGTCAGTTGCAGCCCTAGCATTAGTATTGGTTATAGTAACAGCTACAACATTACAATACTTCTAGGCAGATTGAGGAGGATAATGGTAGAATGAACAGAGGGGCAGAAACATCCATCTGAATAATAATAATAACTTTATTTGTATAGCACCTTTCATACAGGGGATTGCAGTTCAAACTGCTTTACATCAGTAAGAAATAAGACATAAAATCAGTGTAAAACAAGCAGCAAGAGCAAAGCATAAAGTGGGATAAAATAATGCGCAATATATTATATATATATATCCAAACAGGCCTTGTTTATGGTTAGATTCAGTTTTAGTAGAATATAAAATACATAAATGATGAAATGAGCACATAAAGTGCAGACATACTATAAAATCACAGTTAATAGACCTGCATCTGATGATCGCAGTGTTCTGGCGGGTGTGTAGTTTATTGAGTCAGCAATGTAGTAATGTAATAATGGCCACTTCTTGCTAAATTTACATTTCCATGTGATGCTTTTATCCGAGGCGACTCACAATAGGTAAATGAACAGCAGTAGACAGTATCTCATGTACTTAGACACTGTACTTAAGGACAATGTTGAGGTACTTGAGACTAATCCTGCAACTTTATACTGACAAATAAACCGATGAGATGAAAAACCGGACTTGACCAAACAAATCACGGAGCTCTCAGCAGAGGACAGCCGGGGACGCTCCCTCCGATATCAGAGATGTCCCTGCTATGTGTGGGAGGTAAGAGAGGACATTTAAGGGCTATGTTTGATGTCTTTAAGTATCACCTGCTGGGGTTTAGCTGCTGTCTTGTGCCTTAAATCGTTTGTTTACGTCCCTCACTTCCGTTTCGCTTCTCATTCGCTAGCTGAACAGCCAATCAGAGTGGTTTCTTGGTCCGACTGCCTGTGTCCGACGCATGGCCGATTCAACATGTTGAATCGGCCATGCGTCGGCCGTGAAAGGCCAAATAAGGCGTGTCACGGCCGACGGTTCGGGACACACCAAATTGAGTTTGGGCGACAGGGCACGCTTCGTCGTCCGACTAACGAAGACGGCCGATTTCGGCCTGGTGTGTCTGGGCCTTTAGGGGCCTTAAGCGATCAACAACTGCTTTGGTAGCGGAAAAGAAATCGTACACTCTGCTACGTCAAGAACAAGCCTTACTTAGTCTAAAGTCCATAGAAAAGTCTGGTCTCATTCTGAACTGTAGCATTGCAATGTATTTCTACGCCCACTATGTCATGTCCCACCAAAGTTAGGGTTAGGGTTAGGGTACGAGATCAACAAATTCCGTTTTCTTTTAATAGGCAGGGACAATTGATTTGTTTTTTTATTTTTGGTTGTAGGGTACAGGAAGAACAACCTGAGGAAGAATGTTTCCAGTATTTGGTCTCCAACATTGCACTCATTGTGCATTAACTGCATGTCCGAGAGATCATTTATGATTAAATCTACCCCTCAATTCCATATTGAAATCATATTGGAGTCATCAGAATTACCAGTTCATGTTGGCATGGATCGTAATATCAACCTGGAAACCCTGGAAAACTCCAAATTGGAGCTGGATAATACGGCAGTGCCTATAGAAACCAGATAGACATCAGCAAAAGTTTGTCACTCAAGGTGGTTCAATTGTCATTACACAGTCATTTTAGAGCTCAAAGGTCCAACTCTGCAATCAGTGTCTCGAGTTGTCCGAACATTGGCCTAACGTCATTTATACCTCTGCTTATGAACAAGTGTTTCTATACAAGGCGTCATTTTTTCTGTCTGCTCGGTTACCCTGAACTGCCCTGTTATTTCATGTGTCTGTCCAATACAAACAAGAGATGTAAGACAAATCAAGGCCTATCTCCTAGGTAATTATTCCTTGGAAAGACCGTCACCAGGTGTTTGGAGACACACACAAGTCTTTTAGAATCAGATAAAGATGCAATCAATGTTGTCTTAGTAATTTTCCTAATTTATGGACTTATAATATCCCAAATTGCAATCTGAAAAACACCTAGGCCAAACCTTCCCTTAGAAAACCTTCATGACTCCCATAAAACGACCCTGAAACGTGAGTCAGTGTGACGGAGGGAAATTCCACGTCAGAGTGTTTCTTGAAGATACAGCTTTTTCTACAGCTTGACTCTGTAATTGAATTAGGAAGTGGTGGGAATCTAAAAAGCTGCAGAGAGGGTTGTAAGTAAACAGACATGGCCTTTTAATCCCCGCCTCTGTTTGAAGTGCTTAAACCCCCCCAGTGCTTTTACGAGGTGTACTGCTCTCTGTGTTGTGCTGCGGAGGATTGAGTTTCACAAGGGGGGTTAGTTAGTTTATTTTAGAACAAGGTGGAAGCTGATCAGAGGAGAAAAACTGTTAAGAGATGGAGGCAGGCGGACAAAATTGAGAAGAACACAGTGTTCCAGAGAGAGGGATAGAGATAGGGAGAAGTCACACAGGGTTTAAGACAAAGTGGGTTGTAACAGTTTGTTTAGGTGTTAGAAGTTTCCTCTGGGTCAGACCTGAGGCTGGGAATCTGGGATGAAATGCTGGGAGAAAAACAGTTACAGAAAAACAACAGTTCACATACAGTTACATTTCAGCTGTTGGAAGTAGTGGAGTACAAATACTTCCTTACTGTACTTAAGTACATTGTTCTAGTATCAGTACTTTACTCCACTACTTATTTTTCTGATGACTTTTCACTTTGACTTCTTACATTTTGAACACTAATACCTGTACTTTCTACTTCTTACATGTTGAACACAAATACCTGTACTTTCTACTTCTTACATTTCGAACACAAACACCTGTACTTTCTACTTCTTACATGTTGAACCCAAATACCTGAACTTTCTACTTCTCACATTTTCCAAACAGGCTGGTTACTTTAGTTTGAATGTGTGTTTGGTGGCGTGATCATTATTATTTAGAGTCATTGCGTGCCTATTGATTTGAACACGATCCGTGTATCCATCATTTCCTGGTCTTCTCTAAAGAAGAGGGACCAATGAAAACGTTGTCATCTTGCCGTTGTTCAGCATGGAAACATTCATTAGCTAACAATGACATTATTGTTCTATTAATATAAAGGGAGGTCAGGTACTCTTTAAAACAGCTGCTAGTTATGGGTACTTTTTACTTAAGTACATTTCAAAGCCCTCTTTACTTTTACTTGAGTAAAGAAGTTTAGTCAGTACTTTCACCAGAGTATTTTTAAACACGAGTATCTGTACTTCTACTTGAGTAAAGGATGTGTGTACTTTTGCCATCTCTGCATTTCAAGCATCTTTATTTGATACTGTAATCTTAGTATAAGCATGAAATAAGTTGCTAACAATAATGCTATAGTCATGATCACATCTCCCATTGGTTTGTCAACTACTTATCTTGAAGCCTGAAGTTTTTGCAGTCGCCATCTTATAAATAAATGCACATCGTGCTGTATTGACGAAGACTTGAAACCAACGGTTGATACAATGAACTTGACATGATAATAAAACAAGGGAGAAATATTGACATTTTCTCATAGACTTCTATTCAAACAGACCTCTATTTGCAAGTAGTGGATATCCTGCTAAATATTTACTGCAAGTTTAGGGCAATCCGGCATTGGTGTCACTTTTCAGAAGAAGAGTGTCTTTCAGACACTTTCCAACATAAACAATCTCCTCTCACAACAACCTTTTAAAAAACTAACTTAGCAAGTTCTTTGTTTCTAGACTGCATTCACAAGTTGTCCAAAATGCAAAATTCAAGTCAGCTTGCTAACCCGCATTCAATGAGCAACAAACAGGTGATTTGTTCAAGAAAAAAACACCACTAAAGTATCTGCAAAGGATCAATTTTTATGCTTTCTATGAAAAACTAAAGATTGATAAGCCTCTCGTTCATTAAATGACCACATGAAAGTAAAGTACTGGCTTAGAGCTAAAGATAGTAAATGGTAAAAAGTAAAATTATCTCAGTTCCTTAAAGGTGGGGTAGGTAATTTTGGAGAAACCAGCTTGAGTGCGCTAGAATTTGAAAATACACAGCCGGAAAGAAATCTGCCACTTCCTTACAGAGCCCCTCCTCCAACACACACGAACGCGCACATGACCAATGAGGGCACGAGATAAGTTTGTGCCCCGATGGAAGGCTGACAGGCAGGTAGGCCATCCAGTTATTTTAGCCGGGCCGGCTAAAATGATTGGTCGTGCTTTTTACAGTACTACGGCTTCCACAGGTGACATTTTTTATGGATTTTTTGTCAAAGCACTTAAGATATTCATTGCTATCGGGATGTTAAGAGCATTCCATGGAATATAACAAAAAGTGTATCTCGAGCCGGTTTCTCAAACTTACCTACCCCACCTTTAACGTGTTATTGTACGATTCCCAGCTTGTTATATCTCCAACACACAGTACAGCGATGTGGTATCGATTATATGGCTCCATCAGAGAAGAAACAATATTTAAAGCATCAATGTTTAGCTGTTGGAATTGCTCCTTGGTACAGATGAAAGGTGAATGACTGCATTGCTTCTTTCATTTTTTTTGTGTAAACATGAATAATATCTTAAAAAGTACTTCTTCCTATTTGCAGGCACAGGTTTCATTGTGGAAAAGCATGACTGTAAAGACTACTACCAACAATTGGTCCGCACAAATCCACATGTCTAGCTCCCCAAAGGACCCAAAGCTGTGTTTTCATTTTAATAAAATAATTTATCTCTAGATTATGACTTGGCAACATTCATACGATCTATTTCAGGAATATCCTGGTGTTCCTTGCTCTCTCTCTGCTCTTTCTTAGTGTGAGGTCTTAAAGCTCACCGAGCCACATGGAGAATTTATGACAGAGGACTTGAGCTGCATACTTTAGATTTTCTCTTCAAACAGATCCATCTCGTATACTTGAGTTCAGGCGCTCTATAAATCAACCTGATGAGGGGATGAAAAATACTGTGAGCGGGTCTTTGAGGAGCTTGTCTCTAATGCAGAAAACTTGAATCAAAGGTTTCAGTTGCCATGACACACTGAAAAACACACACACACACGCATCATGTGCCCAGCAACCACACATGATGCAGATCCAGTGAACGAGGCTAGATGGCGTAGTGCATTCAGGAGCTAATCTGAAAATAACAGGGCGTTGTGCCAAACACTGATAACAGCAGCAAGGCTTCTCAGGTAGCAACACAAGCTGTTTGTATCCCCTCTGCACAGCAATAGGAAAAAGTCCATCACAGAGAGACATTTTAATAGAAGACCTTTCTCAACCTCCCTACGACATGGAAAATGTTTCTATGTGTCACAGTGGATCATCTAATTCCCTCAATGCCATGTCATTATGGTGAAATAAAGAGATGCAGGAGATTGATAAAGGCATTTCTGAGAAGAGGGAATTTATGCAAGAGAAGGGGCTTTAGTCCAGGGTTAGTTGGCTCCTGGAGGTTTTAAAGAGCCCCTATTATACTGTTTTTCATCAATATCTTATAGGTCTCAGATATATACAAAACATGTCTCTGAAGTGTTTGGCTCCAAACACCAAACAGATCATTGCAGCATCCCATAATCCCCTCTGTTTCAGCCCTGTTTCAAAAGTGCTGATGCTCTGTCTGTTACGGACCGTCCACACAGCAGCGTTAAAAAAATCTTGGAGGTGGGCGTATCTGAAGCTTGGGGATTTTTTGCGAGCAAGGCACCAACAAGCAATCACATGAATCTCCCGCCCCCGACATATGAAGCAAAAAAGTTTGAAGTAAACTGGATATAAACTCCCCAAATAGGCGAAAACATACCACTGTCTCTGCCACCTCCCTCCATGCCTGGCTCCTCCGGTTTATATCCCGGTAGGTCTGGTCCTAAAGCACCGGGTGATTCCCTACCGCTAATTTCTCCTCCATTTTTTGGAATATGAGGAAATGACCTGCGGTATGTCTCTCCCAGCATACACGCCGTTTGATTGGCTAGAGCTTGAACTGTCAGATTTGCGTACACGGGATTTGATTGGCTGACGCTTCCACCTCAGCCTCAAAAGTTGAACATTGCTCAACTTTGAATCCTGAAAATCCTGAAAATCTCCGCTCGCCTGCCCACAATGCAGTTCGGCGAAAAGTGAGGGAAAGTGACGTCACCCCATTCAAAGTGAATGGGCAGAAGCGTTTCAAGATTTTTTAACGCTGCTGTGTGGACGGTCCGTTACTTTAGATGAAAATAAGGAGCCACTCCCCACGCCCCTCTGAGAGATATTTGGTTAAAAAGAACACAATGGTGCTCTCGGAGGAGATTCAGGTGATAAGGTGGGGGGGGGGGGTTACCTTGGTTGGTGATTGGCTAATGGTTACACAAGCCAAAACATCGATATGACATCATAAAGTGGCCAAAATTTGATCAGCTCATTTTCAGACAGGTTTTTATATAAGTGGATCAGGAAAAAAAGTGAGAGAATCTTTTTTCCTGAAATTTCCAGAACCTCTTTACACAGAGGGGACACATGTTGATGTAGAAGAGACATGAAGAAGAGGGGACACATGTTGATGTAGAAGAGACATGAAGAAGGGGGTTTTGCATCATAGGTGACCTTTAATGGCCTTTCAGCAGCAATGCATGGAGAGTTCTTCACTGCACATTCAGCCTTGCTGTCTTTATTTGGTTGCCATGCAGCAAAGAGTGGCTGCAGCCAAGCCAAACAGCCTTACCGTCGCACATACACATCGCTGCGAGTCTTAATTTAGACTTTATTTGGATTTCTCCTCAATCTGTGGGTGTTGGATCCTACTGCAGGTCTTTGACGCAGCAGTTCCCTTCGCCTTGTTCTTTCTCATGACTCTACTTGTCTCTCCGTCAGTCTGTCTGTGTGTGTCTAGCTTTTAAAATTCTCCACTAGCCGAGTATTGTTTTTCTGTTGATGCTGAAATACTGGAATTGGTTTTCAAAACGGTACAATTGCTCCACCAGATTGTCAGCTCACCTTTCAATGAAAAACACTATTTTCCCCCTAAACTATGGAAAATAATGAAGTTTACAGTTGTGTGTTTGTCTGAAAACATGTCACCTAATATTTAGGTGGTGTGTTAAAGTGAATCTGACCCTAAAGTGTTACTCCGAGTGTCAGCCAAAGGAGAGAGGTGAAATTTAAGGAGGCGCTTGAACATACTCACATATATGCTGATGATAAGCTAATAGACAACCAACCTCTTCACACACACACACACACACACACACACACACACACACACACACACACACACACACACACACACACACACACACACACACACACACACACACACACACACACACACACACACACACACACACACACACACACACACACACACACACACACACACACACACACACACACACACACACAGGGGAGAGACACTCATTAAGGAGGTCATAAATCACAGGGAGCGGAGCCAGAGAGCGATCACTCTCTCTAAACACTGCTCTCACTCTTATTAGCAGGAGTCCAGCTCTCACCCAGACACAGATATTAGCAAAAGATAATCACAGAGATTACATTACTGCTGCCAGAGGTACCAGGACGACTCCAGGAGTTACTTACTTGTCCATCGACTCTCCTTGCACTCATTTTATTTGTATTTACTTGCACTATGTTATCTGTTTGATTGTGTTGCACTGTTGGAGGAGCCTGTGACCTCATGACAATAAAAGCCTTGAATCTTGAGTCCTTGAGGAGATGTTCAGTTCACGGGAGACAAGCGTCACACACAGCTATGCTACTGTCTACATTTTCTTGATAACATAGAAATATGAACTCAATGATTTAGGACTGTAACATCAGGACCAACTGTTCAAATTCATTAGTGGCTTTGATTGAAAAGTAGCTAAATTCTTGAACCTAGTCTCCCATACAACGAATTGTCAATTACAATACGAGCAAAATTGTTACGGTTTTGTATTTATGTTTTCATTTTCCACCTTTGTTTTGAAATGTTTTCCTCCTTGGCCCGGTCATCAAATGTCCCTCCTCGACTCCCCTCCTCGACTCCTATCCTCGAGACTTAGTCCCGCCCACAGGAGATCCGAGCGGAGGAGCCGAGGAGGGGAGCCGAGGAGAGAGGAGGGGAAGCAGCAGGCGGTTAGAGAAATGAGAACTCCTCTCCTCTGAGCGGTCATTTTAAAGAGACGTCCATTAATGATGACAGGAGGCACAGCAGCCCTCTGTCTGATGGACAGATGTGTTCATGACGACTTATATATTTACTTTGATTCATTGACAGTGCGGTATAATGAGACAATAACAGGCTACAGATGCGGACATACACACAGACACACACACACATACACACACACACACATATATATATATTTATATATATATTTATATAAATGTATACAATTTCAGAATCAAACAGAGCACTCTCATAATAACGTAGAGACTGGATATATCTCCCTCCCCCCCTCTCCCCTCTCTGGTCGCTACAATGAGGAAAATAAATTACGGGCCAAAAGTTTTATTTACAAGTATTAAAAGTAAGCAGAGGACACCAAACCAACTGAGACCTGTCTGTCCGCTGCATCTACGCACACACTGTACCACACACACCTACACCACACACACGCACCTACAGCTCCTGAAGCATAATAATCAGGCTACAGCCGTTGTGTATTTTATTATGTGAAGCACTAAATGGTTTTAGAAAAATATCGACTCTTTGTTTGTAGATATCTGCTAAACTAAAGCAAATAAAGAGAGTAGGCCTGTTATACTGAGTGATATATATTGTACACACTGCTCTGCTTTCTGCACGGACCTCACAGCTGTTCTCTCTGTAAACATCGCGTCGCGATGAAAGCAGTTAATAAAATAATATCCAGGGGATGCATGCAGAGCTGTCATTGGCTGAGATAAGTCCGGCCGTGCGTCACGACTCTTTGAAACATCTCTGTTCCCGGAAATGCATCCATGAAGGAGCCGTGGAGGACCGTGGAGGACCCATCAGTGTATCCTCGGTTATAGCTTCTCCAAAGAGCCTCCTCGACGCTCGATGCTCGGTCCTCGATGTGCATTTCGAGAAATGAGATGTCCTTCAACATGGCGCGCTAAAATTAATTTCCGGGTCACTACCGGAGGACCGAGGAGTCGAGGAGTCGAGGAGGGACATTTGATGACATGAGAACGGGCCCTTGTGTCTTCTCTGTTCCTTCTTCCTGTGTTTGCCTTCCTGTCGTTAGTTTCCCTGGTGTGTCTGTTTGTCTGATTGTGTTCACCTGTTGCCCTTGTGTTTCTGCCTCCCTTACCCCAGCTGTGTCTTGTCTTGTGATTACCCCTCTCTGTATTTAGTCTTGTCTTCCCCTGTGTGCCTGGTCGGTTCATTGTTTGTTTTTCCTGTTTCCCTCCATGTTGGTCACGATCGTTTTTGGTATTGTATCTTCCTCGTGTTACCTATGTGTTTCATGCCATGTTATTTACGTTCATCAGCTTTTTTATTAAAGCTCACTTTTGTTTTGAAACCCGCTTCCCTTTTAATCTGCATTTGGGTCCTACCTTTTGCCGAACCTTAACAGAATGAACCGACCAGCTTTGGACTCAGCAGACTCGGATCGTTTTGCTCTACAGGCAGAATGTCTTGGGTACTCTCTGGAGTACATTTTTTATACTTGGAATGGCGCCTCTTCTAGACGTGGTAGAGAGGCTGCGTTGAAGGAGGCACGTCAGGAGGTTGCTCGCCAGCCCTGGCTTAGGAGCATGTTGCCTGAGTGGCTACAACTTTTCACAAGTAGTCCTGAGGACTTGTCCGAAGCCTCTAACCCTTTCCTGGGGTATGACCAGGCCTTGGGAGGCCCACAGATCCTCCAAAGAATCTCTAGGAGACGCAAGACCAAGATTCCAGCCCGTGCTCCAGTGGTTCCAGCCCCAGTTCTGGCCCCAGCAGCCATGGTTCCGGCCCCAGTTTCGGCCCCTGCTGCCATGTTTCTGGCTCCAGTTTCGGCTCCAGTACTGGCTCCCCGTCCGAGGCCAGCCCCCCGTGTTTTGTCAGTGGTTCGGCCCACTCCAGCCCCTCGTGTCCTGTCGGTGGTCCGGCCGACTCCAGCACCTCGTCTCCTGTTGGCTCTCCGGCCGACACCAGCCCCCCGTGTCCTGTTGGCTCTACGGCCAACGCCTACCCCATGTCCTGTACCGTTGGAGGTCCCGCCGACTACTCTTCTGCCGGGGGTCCTGCCAACCCTATGTCCTATGCCGTTGGAGGTCCCGCCAACTACTCTTCTGCCGGGGGTCCTGCCAACCCTATGTCCTGTGCCGTTGGAGGTCCCGCCGACTACTCTCCTGCCGGGGGTCTTGCCAACTCCATGTCCTGTCCCATTGGGGGTCCCGCCGACTACTCTTCTGCCGGGGGTCCTGCCAACCCTATGTCCTGTGCCGTTGGAGGTCCCGCCGACTACTCTCCTGCCGGGGGGCTTGCCAACTCCATGTCCTGTCCCATTGGGGGTCCCGCCGACTACTCTTCTGCCGGGGGTCTTGCCAATCCTATGTCCTGTGCTGTTGGAGGTCCCGCCGACTACTCTCCTGCCGGGGGTCTTGCCAACTCCATGTCCTGTCCCATTGGGGGTCCCGCCGACTACTCTTCTGCCGGGGGTCTTGCCAACCCTATGTCCTGTGCCGTTGGGGGTTCCGCTGAGGGTCCTGCCAACTCCACGTCCAGTATCGTTGGGGGTCCTGCCGACACCTGTTCCGCTGTGGGTCCTGCCAACCCCATGTCCTGTGCCGTTGGAGGTCCCGCCGACTACTCTCCTGCCGGGGGTCTTGCCAACTCCATGTCCTGTCCCATTGGGGGTCCCGCCGACTACTCTTCTGCCGGGGGTCCTGCCAACCCTATGTCCTGTGCCGTTGGAGGTCCCGCCGACTACTCTCCTGCCGGGGGGCTTGCCAACTCCATGTCCTGTCCCATTGGGGGTCCCGCCGACTACTCTTCTGCCGGGGGTCTTGCCAATCCTATGTCCTGTGCTGTTGGAGGTCCCGCCGACTACTCTCCTGCCGGGGGTCTTGCCAACTCCATGTCCTGTCCCATTGGGGGTCCCGCCGACTACTCTTCTGCCGGGGGTCTTGCCAACCCTATGTCCTGTGCCGTTGGGGGTTCCGCTGAGGGTCCTGCCAACTCCACGTCCAGTATCGTTGGGGGTCCTGCCGACACCTGTTCCGCTGTGGGTCCTGCCAACCCCATGTCCTGTCCCGTTGGGGGTCCCGCCGACTACTGCTCCGCCGGGTTTCCTGCCAACACCAGATCCTGTCCTGTTGGGGGTCCCGCCGACACCTGCTCCACCAGATTTCCTGCCTACACCATATCCTGTCCTGTTGGGGGTCCCGCCGACACCTGTACCGCCGCGGGTCCTGCCAGCTCCATGTTCTGTTCTGTTGGGGGTCCCGCCGACACCTGTCCCGCCGGGGGTCCTGCCAACTCTGTGTCCTGTCCTGTTGGAGGTCCCGCCGACACCTGTTCCACCGGGGGTCCTGCCAACTCTGTGTCCTGTTCCGTTGGGGGTCCAGTCGACACCAGCCCTTGCTCCATCCGGGGTCCCATTGACACCAGCCCATGTCATGTTCAGGATCCCGTCTACGCCTGTCCCGTCGGCTCCGGTTCCTGTCCGGCCGATACTGGGTCCTGCCCGTCCTCCGGAGTTGTCCCGTCTGCACCTTCCTGCCCGGCCTCCGGAGCTGTCCCGTCAGCGCCTTCCTGCCCGGCCTCCGGAGCTGTCCCGTCGGCGCCTTCCTGCCCGTCCTCCGGAGTTGTCCCGTCAGCACCTTCCTGCCCGGCCTCCGGAGCTGTCCCGTCTGCGCCTTCTTGTTCGCCCTCGAGCCCGGCCCCCTGAGTGCCGCGGTCTTCGCCCTCGAGCCCGGCCTCCTGAGTTCCCCAGCCGCGGTCTTCGCCCTCGAGCCCGGCCCCCTGACTCTTCCAGCCGCTGCCTTCGCCCTCGAGCCCGGCCCCTTGAGTTCCCCAGCCGTGGTCTTCGCCCTCGAGCCCGGCCTCCTGACTCTTCCAGCCGCTGCCTTCGCTCTCATACCCGGGTCCCTGAGTTCGCCCGTTGTGGCCTTCGCCCCTTTTTGGACTCTGCCTTGCCCCCGGGCCGTCCGCCCGGGACCTCTTCCGGTCCCGTCCTCCGGACCCCCTCCACCCACCCTTTTGGTCCTGGTTGTGCGTCCCTCCTCCGGGCCCCCTCCGACCACCCTTCTAGAGGTTTTGGACTTTTTGGGGTTTTCTTGGGACGTCTGGAATCCGTCCCTTGAGGGGGGGGTTCTGTTACGGTTTTGTATTTATGTTTTCATTTTCCACCTTTGTTTTGAAATGTTTTCCTCCTTGTGTCTTCTCTGTTCCTTCTTCCTGTGTTTGCCTTCCTGTCGTTAGTTTCCCTGGTGTGTCTGTTTGTCTGATTGTGTTCACCTGTTGCCCTTGTGTTTCTGCCTCCCTTACCCCAGCTGTGTCTTGTCTTGTGATTACCCCTCTCTGTATTTAGTCTTGTCTTCCCCTGTGTGCCTGGTCGGTTCATTGTTTGTTTTTCCTGTCTCCCTCCATGTTGGTCACGATCGTTTTTGGTATTGTATCTTCCTCGTGTTACCTATGTGTTTCATGCCATGTTATTTACGTTCATCAGCTTTTTTATTAACCTGTTTCACGCCTTCCCCCCGGTACCGGGCGGATAAACGCGTCATTTGCAGGAAACAACGTCTGAGGAATCTTAATATTGAATAAAACTATGAATGTGTTATATCCATGTAACGGGAAGAAACTCAGCTAACTGATCTTTTTAATTTTTTTTTTCAAAAAAAACCCACAATGCTAGCACTCAGCCTCTGAATTAGCCTCGATCGAAAAAACGGGACCGACAAAGACACATAAACTCACTCAGAACTCCCTTATTACTTATCCTAGATGCACAACCAAACACTATTTTTTGGTGTCCTGGAGACACTGAATCTAACGGTGCCCACCTCAACACTCAGTGATAAACATTTGCGACGCTATCAACGAAAGCGTACATCATCACATGTGGAGCTAAGAAGCTAAACACGTAAATATATCTTACCTTGGTCAAAAGTGGTCTTCAATGGCATTAAAACGATAAAAAAACGATGCTGCAGTTAATCCATAGGTTCATCCTATGTGTCTGTGCCTTCTTTGAAATTATTTCTGATAATCCATAAGCAATACAACTGCGTTTTAGTTTCCAAACTCCAGAAGGAGACATTCCTCCAGTTTAGTTTCGCTTTCCACACGCGAAGCGGCAACATTTTTTCTTTACAATGTGTGTCTATGTAAGTATCCTCCTTCGATTCTATTGGCTCTAACGGTCACAAGGGTATGTCAACCAACCAGATCGAGCAAGGGGGGCCAGAGATAGGTCAAATCCACCCAAATGACCCCAGATGGCCCAGTTTTTGGCTAAATCTCTCTAAAAAGGTCAAATGTCACTTGTTTTGCATCAATCTTGATACAGGGTACTTATTATATGTTGTACTTTGGATTCCTAAAGCTTTTAGTCTACTAACCCATCATCCAAGGGTAGTTTTCACTATCTGTAAAAAATAATTTTTGGACGGACACTATAATTTACAGTTTTTTACTATGTAAAATCTGAATTTTCTTTAAAATAAAAAACATTTATATTGATTCTGACACTTCTACATCCAACTCACAGGTTTATCAATACTTTGAGAAAAGATTATTAATTTAACCCTTTTAGAAGGGAAGATATGGTCATTTGTTCTGGGAATGTCATTTTCGAGCCTGAGACCTGAAAAACAGGCTCAGAGTGGAACAGGTTAAAGCTCACTTTTGTTTTGAAACCCGCTTCCCTTTTAATCTGCATTTGGGTCCTACCTTTTGCCGAACCTTAACAAAAATGTATTTTGTCCTGAATTACATTTGGGTTTGATGCATCGCAAATACATGTCTAACCAAAATCCGCCGAACTTCAAGTTAGTAGGAGGTTGGGAGTCAAAAAAAGGGAGGAGTTGGCTATTCGTGTCCTGTGTTAAACCAACATTTGTAAACCCAGAAAAGTACCTATTTTGGATTAAAAAATAGATGTACCTTTTTCGTATTTATCATTTAGTTTGATTCGTGAGCACAGCACTATACAACTGAACGTTTTAAGATAAGATAAAGATGAGATAAGATGTACTTTATTGATCCCAATTTGGAAAATGTTTGCTGATGCAGCAGCATAAAAGACAAGGCATTGCACATACAGTAAGTAGAAATGAAAAGAGTCACTGTTAGCTAGCTATATAATTCCTCATCACAGCAGCCATGTTGGATTTGAGACGACACTTCTTGGTCAAAATTCACACCCTGCGCCTGCCTTTTATAGGGAAGTGTTTGAATGGAGACACAGGATTACTTATGTCTGTGACCTTTTCCTAAGTAGGTGAGGACACTGCTATTAAAACCCCTTTTTCTCAGGATGGTTCTGGGCAAAGACGGTTGTTGTGTGTCATTAATGTGATTACTGCTACTGTTCGACCCAACGACAGATATATTGACCGTTCTATCATCCTGTTTCCTCTTTATCACCACTGTTGTTGACCCTAAGTTGCCATGAACACCCTGGCATGGTGTTTGTATCTTGACATCATCAAGGTCATTGGTTAAAAGACTTTCCTTCAACTGTCCCATGAGCAGACTTCACCTCTCTGCCAGATCTCTACTGTCTCCCCGGGCGCTGTACAATAGCTGCCCACTGCTCCTAGTACTAGACTCCTTGTACTAGGATGGGTTAAAAGCAGAGGCCAAATTTCACTGTGTGTGCTGTGTGCTCTGCATGTGTGACCATTAAAGAGGGTTTCATCCCTCCCTATTCTTCTTATTCTTCTTCTTCACACGGTATACAGTAATTACACGTTTACACAAATATCTTACACCCAAAATATATGTAAGAATGTTTTTCTTATTACATTCATCATACCATTTCTATAGAACTGTTTAAATCTCTGCTAAAAACTCACCTATTTGCACTGGCTTTTAATACTAGTTGAACATGAGATTTTCACATTTCAATATGTTTTCATATGTTTCTGGTTTTTATCTTGTTTTTAATTATTGTTTTATTATCTTACTCCTATTGTGTTATTCTTATATTGTGTTTGTTCCCTGTACAGCACTTTGGTCAACTGAGGTTGTATTAAATGTGCTATACAAATAAATAAAGATTGACATTGAGATACCAAAATGTAGATTTCCCTTTGTTCTAAAATCTGAATCAGTTATTATTTCGTGAAAAAATGCCAATTGATCCTCAGTTAAAAATAATGTAAGAAACTGGATGTATTTTCTTTGTGTTTCATGTCTATCCTGCTTAATATTTTGTTTACTGTAAATTGATATTTCAACATGTATATTTTCAACTATTTTAATGCTGTTTTATTCCTATTTTGAGATGTTTAAATTCTAGTATTGTTTATTTCTACTTATGTGCAATGCCTTGTCTTGTACAGTATGCTTACATTTCCCAAATTGGAATCAATAAAGTACATCTTATCTTATCTTATTTTAATAATGCAAGGAGGGTCAGATCAGATGTATGTTGAGAAATAAGAAGACTGTTTCTTATCTTCCATTATTGTAACTCTCTACAGCAGTGGATGTTAAAGTCACTATTTTATGTAATCGCCTAATCTTCTTTATTACATCACTTGGGATTAAGATTATTTTATCTGAAAAAAAAAACGCTTAGATATTCTTGAATACCGTAAACATGGGAGCGGGGTTAAATATGTAAGTTGCCCAAGACCCTTAGTAAATACAGAGCTGAATCCAGATCAAATGCACGCTAAAGGCTCTTTGAGCAGGTATTCTCTCAGTGATTGTGCCGTTGAATGTTTGTTGTTTGTTTTTCATGTGTCTTGATATGTGTCCATGTTGATGTTACACATGGAGCTGCTGTGATGCAAGTCAAATTTCAGACTTGATCTGACCATTAAAGTATTATCATATCGTAGACATCTTGACTACTGGCGTGGGGATCAAAGCACTGACCCTCTAATTGGTAGACACCTATTTTAGTCGCAGTCACCCTTGTTTCCATTGGACTTTGTCACATTTTGCCTTAATCAACACAACAACAGCCAAGCATACTTTCTTTTGTTGCAATATTTCAAGATTTTGCTAATTTTCTATGTTTCCCCTAAGGTTTCTTTTTATGCCCAACTTGAAAAGAGGGCGATTGAATCAAATCCATCAACACACGAGTTCACAACAATCCAACAACGGCACCGTGCTCAGAGCCTGGGAAATGTAAGGCTGTATAAATAGCCTCACAGTGGCTCAGAGGCAACACCCGGAGCCACCCAACACAAAGATAACACACACACACACCCACACCCACACCCACACCCACACACACACACACACACACCCACACACACACACACACACACACAAGTCCGATGGGAAACTATCACAGTTTAGTGCGTTCTGTAAAACCTTCAACACTATCAGTCTGCATCTGTCCACGTTTTTTGGGAAAGTGTGTTTATCTGTATGTGTGAGAATGTTCTTAAGCAATGCATACAGTGAGATCCTGCAGTTCACACACACACACACACACACACACACACACACACACACACACACACACACACACACACACACACTGCTGTTATCTCTGCTGTGAGGGAGTACCCCCTAAAAGTTCTGCCTGGTCGTTTCCGTGTGGTCGCCCAGGATATTAATCACTTCATCACAGACAGATGTGTGTGTTTTATGGTGGAGTACCTGCTGGAGTCCTTTCCTGGAAGGAAGTGACGTGTAAGACGGAAAGTGTGTCACCTCAGAGGGATTTCCATCTGACTTTGAGTGCACTTTGTTTTCTTCAGATACTCAGGCCCCGGCTCCACGAGAACAAATACGGCAAAACGCATCGGAGTAACGCAAATGCAACCGCAAAAAACCTTCCGACCACACGCAATATACACCGGATTGTGTCAAGCTCCACGAGACGGCTCCGTTTACATCCAACCGCTGGAAAAGCTGCAGTACATATGCCGAACCTGTACGTGGCGCTGTAACTTCCTCCACAAAAGCAGCGAAGAAGAATGGTTGTCATGGCTACACTTCTGTTTATTCTCCGCGGTGGGGGCGGAGGGAACCGCGCAGTTTTTCGCCGGTCAATGTGTGTTAAAGTTTAAATCTTCATGCTTCCTCATGCAGCAGCTGATCCAGTAAGTAAACCCGACAGTAAAAATAAACATATTTATAACTAGTTTAGGTAGTTTGAGAGGTAATTAAAATAGCTAAAGGTGATGATCTGACTTGAAGTGTGTGTTTTGCTCCCGCTGCTTCACAGCCGGAGGAGCTGCGTGTCTCCGTCCTGTCAGATTAGACTTCACTCGCGTTTATGTTCATATCGAGATAAAGATAAATAATCTGAATTCAGTGTGCAGTGTACTTCTGCGGGGGTGAGCAGCAGAGGTGGGGAGAGGCGGGGAGAGGCGGGGGTATGAAACGCATGACCGTATAGGCGACCCCACGGCCCCGTTGGACCCCCCAGAGCGCTCCGTTCCCAGATCTATCCACCTTTGGACCCGTTGTCGTTTGCGGGGTCTGTTTCTACGTTTCTGTTACGGCGTCGTCGAGCTTAAAGGGCTATACGCATGAGAAATATGCGGATTCAACCCGTTTTCGTCCTCGTGGAGCCTACGCCTGAGTTAGCTACCAAACCTCCGTTATCTGTGAATCACACTAAAAGTGACCCGACTGAAAAAACATAAAAAGACATTTACACCCACAACAAGGGAGTTGTTGACACACTCAAAGAAACAGAAGTGTTCCCTTCTGCCTACTAATCTGGGTTTTATCCAAATAAACGTTGCACTTTTAGCTTACGATGAACTACAGTGGCCGATAGGTGCAAACACACTGCAACGGCCCAAAACACATCCATTACGAGAAACGTGCTGCCGCTTCAGAAACGATGCAAATAAAAAAACACAAATGGATCAAAACCCATGCAAATGAAGAAACATCTTAACCAAGTTGACAAAACATGTGCAGCGTTTACTTAAAGCTCTGTAAACGAAATGCATTTTGTTTATGCAGCGCTTTCCGTAAACATTGCGCATGTTTCGTAAAGTTTGTAAATGTTTTCTAAATGCATTTGTTGTCAAGTTAGTGAAGATGTTCCTTTGTTTGCATTTGTGTTTTTATGTTTGCATCGTTTCTCCTAATGGAAATGTTTTGGTCCATTTTAGCGCATTTGCACCTGTCGGCCACCGTAGTAAAGCGTTCAGATGGAAAATGAAAATGCCATTCCTATTTATCATAAAACGGATGGAGGGTAAGAGTTAAAGCGGAATGAAAACATGCAGGTAGAAGAAACTCAGTCCAAAATTCCTTAAATGCTGTCCATAGTTTGGAGCTTGTAGAAACTAGAAGAGTGAAGCAAGACTTCGTACCGTCACAGTTTATAATAGTTATAGAGAAATTCATGAAGAGACAGAAGCTTTAACAGAGGCAAATTAACTTGACTGAGTCAGTCATTTATCACTGACACATTAAACCGTTGATGACTGCTTGTTCTCAGTCATGGGAAGGTAAACTGCAGAATATTGTGTAACAAACACACACACTCACACAAACACACACACAGTCAGAATTCCATCACCAAGAACAACCACGCTGTCAGGTAAAGGCATTTTGTGCTATCCTATAACTCATGAAATGCGACTTGTTTTTGTGCAAACAAGTATATCTTGACCTTTGTGACAACAGGACAAACAACTGTAAGGATGCCATGGTTTATGGTGCTTGTGTGTGTGTGTGTGTGTGTGTGTGTGTGTGTGTGTGTGTGTGTGTGTGTGTGTGTGTGTGTGTGTGTGTGTGTGTGTGTGGGAATCATTAATTTTAGGGTGAAGACTTGGTTAGGGTTAGGGTAAGGTTAAGGGTAAGGGTTAGGGTTAGGCATGTGTTGGTTATGGTTAAGGTTAGGATAAGCCTCCAGGAAATGCATGTAAGTCAATGTAATGTCCCCTGAAGTGATGTATACATGGTATGTGTGTGTGTGTGTGTGTGTGTGTGTGTGTGTGTGTGTGTGTGTGTGTGTGTGTGTGTGTGTGTGTCCTGTTGCTTTACTATGGTTGTTGTTTCCTTTCGTTCCTGATGCACCAAAGTATGTGCATTCGTTGCTTACAAAGACTGTTTCTAAGTCAAAATGCAGAGTTCTCAGGTTTTCAGTTTTCAACCCAACTTCACAACTTGTCACCGGTTTTTTAAATGTAAATGCGTCTTTATTCATGTCACCATACACTACACATACAGTATGTCGCGACACATCCAGGACATGGTTAAACTGTACTCCCGTATGCACTTTTCTCTACATCAGCCACACAAATACACCTGTTTGCTATCCTGACTGAGCCTCTATATCTTCCATTGAAGACTGAAAACCCACCTGTACCTTGCCCATTAAATATAAAAAACAAACTAGCACTTAAAGAATTCAGCCAATTTGAATCTAATGTATCAGAACTGACAATGGTTTGGCTTATTTTAAGTAAATATATCTGCACATTTCTCATTGTTCTAAGTTTGTATAATTATGTTTTATTGTGCTTTGGATAAAAGTGTCAGCTAAATGAAATATAAGCTGATGAATATTCAAATGGTTCCTTAGAGCATCAGTGTAATGTGAATCCTGAGTGTCCTGCAGTGTTGAAAATCAGTGTAAGGCAATGGATTTTGAAATAGCTATTTGTTCGACACTAGATCTTGGGTCATATACCGTGGTTTTGGATGGAAAGCAGCTATTTGCCATCAAACTGGCAATATCCTGGTTTTGTTTTTGATCACCTGTGCCAGTTTTAATATCTTGGTAAATCTTGCTTCTTTAGATTCCAAGTAAATTGTGAGATGACATTTTCTGAAAAAAGATTCCGCACATGCCCGCAAGATGTAAGAAAACATGAATCTTTTATCTTCCAGGCATTTGTTTGGAATTAAAAGCATCATAGAGGTTACCATCAGTGTCCTGTCTGCAATTTGCTGACATCATGTTGCAGGATTTCTGTGTGTGTTGAAGTCCTTAAAATGTCAAACCGTCTTGGAACCACAGACATCCAAAGCTGCCACGTGCAGCTTTAAACAAGAAAATCGAACAGATGGTTTCGCTAGAATCAAACAATAAAATATCTGTTGTGTATCGCGGGTCAACATATGTGTGAAATACCGCACATAATTCAGCATCAGCACTTGATCGGCGTGAAGCAGCCTGGTATGTGTTGTTCTGGAGCGGGTTAAAGAGGATACTGAGGTGCTTTCACTCTTCCTTTCTCTGCTTTCACCTCTTCTGTCACTGTCCGATTGCCTTTCTTCTCCCCGATGACTTTTGGAGACAATAGGATCCAGCTGTGAGGTTGTAAAACTATCTGAAACGTCACTAAAAAGCCAGAACAAATGACAGAACAAATGGCTTCAATTAGTCTGTCATATGCTAATCAAGCTAGTTAAAAATAGATAGGACTAGCACGGAAATGCAGAGAAAAAGCATCACAACCCGGTTGTCACTCCAGTCAGAGGATGAGCCTCCAGATGTTGTGTCAGTGTACTTATTGCACACAACACACAGACAAAAACAATGTTCTTACATTTCTTTGACCAAGAGCATTAGCCATTAATCGAGAAAAGAATCAACAGATAATACAAACAAAGTTTTAGTTATTTGAAGCTATAAATTGTTATAGCCCCATACCCCCATGCCTCAGAAAAACAAAGGTATGGGTATTTAATGGGGAAGTTCCTAGGATAAAACAACTAATTTTCAATAAACGTAAAGTAGGGAAAAGCAAATCCTTACATTGGAGAAGCTAAGCTAATGTTTAGCTATTTTGAAGTTTGATTAACGACCCACCGAAACGGTTATTGATCAAAAACACACCGAAAAAATGTATAAATTGTGCACCGATAGAAACTGGTAGACATGTACAATTACATGTGCAAACTCACATATACACACACTCACTTAAAGAAACAGAAAATCATGGATAAATAGCCACACATGTGCAATTGACAGACAGAAATACATACACCACATGTTAATTTGCAGAAAATTAACCCGAACAGACACACAAATACATCCACGCATAGGCAGACAATGACTGTATAAAAACACAGCGGTGCCAAGTGTCTCCCGTCAGTGGGACGTCCCGGTTCCTGTCTTTACTCTGAAACACTCCGTGTGACAGAGACACACTCAACACTGCTCTCACTGACAAACACCCGGAGCTTAAAAATTCATCTTCATCATCCCAAGACACAAACACACATCCTGATCTCCTTCCACATCTGGGACATCTGTGCGTGTGTGTGTGTAGGCTTGAACTCGTAAGAAAGAGGGTCAGTTTAGTTTAGGTTTCAACGCCTTCAAAAGTCCTCGCTTCAATTTAGTTAAAGAGCTTTAACCAGAGTTATAATTGCTCACTGTTGCAATAGATGCATGAGTTATGGTACTTGAGTGGAGTGATGGCACAGTACCATCAACAAGCACCACCAATCGAATGGTTCAATTTAAGTTGAAGTTACGTAGTTGGTTAGACATCTAAAGTTGTCTCAAAAAGAAGAAAACACCAGTAGACAGCAGTGGGTTTTCTTTTAGCTCCAGGCTCATGGGAAGCCAGATCAATTAAGTTGTGATTAATACTTCATTCATTAGCAAGACCACCGAAAGGGTGAAGAAGAATGAGGGATTGCTTCTGTCAGGCTGGCATGGAGGATGGTGTGAAGTTGAGGCAAAGGGAAACTCAGTGGGGAAAGAAATAAGGGTTAAAGGAAAGGAGTGATGAAGGGTCAAAGAAGTGTAGGGGAGAAGGGATAACCGGATACTGGGAGGAAGGGATGAATGAATGAAGGACTGTTGGGAGGAAGGGATGAATGGTTGAAGGGATGAATGAATAAAGTTTGGAGGAAGGGATGAGAGTCAGACGGATTTATGAAGGAAGGGATGAAAGGTCGAAGGGATTTATGAATGAAGGGTTCAAGGTTCAAGGTTCAAGGTTCTTTATTGTCAATCTGACATAGCTACAGAGTAATTATGTAGTTGAAAATCTTATGTCACAGGCTTCTCCAACAATGCAACATAATAACATAATAACAATAAGAGCAAGAGCAATACAAAAAGAATAATAGTTATAAAATAAAATAAAGTGATGATGTGGAATAGTGCAGTACGAGTCTATATACAAGTTATTGGAATGATATATATATATTAGGTATTAGATACATACTACTGAGTAGCAGATGAATGTTTGAAGTTGTTTCAACAGTCCAATTTTTTAACAGTCTCACTGCCCGCGGGAAGAAACTGTCTCCGAATCTTCTTGTCCTTGCCAGGATGCTGCGGTAACGTCTGCCAGACGGCAACAGAAAGAACAGTTTGTGGCTGGGGTGATGGGGGTCTTTGATAATCCGTAGTGATTTCTTCCTGAGCCGCTGGGAGTAAAGGTCCTCCATGGATGGCAGCTCCGCCCTGGTGATGTGCTGTGCAGTTTTGAAGGGATGTAGGGAGGGAGGAATGAAGGGGGGAGGGGACAAACAAATATAAGGGTGTAGGGATGTAGGGAGGGAGGAATTAATTAAAAAAGAACTGTTGGGAGGAATGAATGAATGGTTGAAGGGATGTGAATGCTGGACCCTGAAGCCAACCCTGCAAAAGTCTCTAGACGGATGCTACACCAGAATGTTGCGAGCAGTACAGCAAGAGTGTACATGTAACCAACAAGATCCTGTACGAGGGAATACCAAGGGTGAGCGAGAAAATTGCAGCCAGGAGAATGAGACTAGCAGGACATTGCCAAAGGCATCAAGAGCTGCCAGCCAGCAAATTGGTGCTGTGGGAACCAACACACGGGCATCGGTCACGAGGACGTCACACACTAACATACGTGGACGTACTCAAGAATGACGCAGGAGCACAAAGTACCAATGAACTGGCTAGATATATACGGAGAACCGGGATGACTGGAAGCGACGATGGAGGGCTCGTCTGAGGACGACCTAGAGAGAGAGGGAGGGAGAAATGAAGGGACAGAAGGATGAAGGGAGGAGGGGATACAAGGATATAAGGGTGAAGGGATGTAGGGAGGCAGGGAGGAATGAAGGGATGTAGGGAGGCAGGGAGGAATGAAGGGATGTAGGGAGGCAGGGAGGAATGAAGGGATGTAGGGAGGCAGGGAGGAATGAAGGGATGTAGGTATGGATGAATGGATTTAGGGAGAGAGGAAGGGATGAAGGATAAAGGTATGTAGAGGGGGGGATTAAGTGTGGAAGGGATGAATGAATGGATGTAGAGAGGAAGGCATTAATGGAGAGGGGGATGTAGGCAGGGAGGAATAAAGTGATTAATGGATGAAGGGATTTAGAGCAGGAAGGGATAAATGAGTAAAGGAAGGGAGAGATGAAGGGTTGATGGGATTTAGGAAGGGAGGATTGAAGGTATGTCCGTGAAGATGAGGTAGTTAGGGGAATAGATTAATGGAAACGAAAGGGATGAATGTCAAAGGACATTTCCGTGTAGCTTGTAAACAGCTTTAAAATAATGATGTTATTTTTGGAATAAGGGCAAACAAGCGGAGTATTTTGTCCATTTTAATCTACTTGAAACAGCTAAGATCCAGAGATGTAATATCATGTGATCTCTTGTAAGAGAAAAAAATAAACCTTTGATAGTTGTTGAAAAAGCGTCCTTCACCAAATAAGTTTTAGGAAGCAGATACAAAGGAATAATCTTGCTCCTTTTTCTGTACTCTGTTATGCCCTGCCTTGTCTGACAGGAAACAGGAAGTAGGGAGTATCCTGCTGTCTTTCCACAGCTGATAGGTTCCCATTGTCGTGACTGATGAAATCACCAGGAGTTTCTCCAACACTGTCTGCAATACAGTCAGCAGAGCAGCGATGAAGAAGGCTTTTATTCAATTCAACTGTTTCTACATAGGTATTTTGTTTTGGAGCACTTCCTTAAAATGTGCCTATTTTGTACTTAAATCCACTTTTAGTCATTTCTTGATCTGTATGTAACTACTGCAGGGCTAATGCAGTAATGTATTGTCAAATAACCTATGGGTGTTGAGGACTTTTTGTAAATAAGGTCAGTTTCGGCTGACAAAGAAGGTACAGTAAATAGAAATCTAGGTATAGTTGGGTCCTGCCTATTCATGCCTAGTCTACAAATCCTACAAGGTCAACTCAAACATTTAGCAGAAGAGGGGAAATTACGCAAGATGATGAACAGTTTTGGATTGGGCATGTTTTTTTGACAATATGAATACTGTAGGTAGCCTATGTGAAGCCATTACAGTCGACTTGGGCCTTGATTATAGAATGACCTCCAATGTGGAGATACTTACACGGGGGTTTCACCAAGTCAAGGGCATCCCTGATACCTCCTTTCCGACATAGTGAGTTGCGTTCATAAGATAAGATAAGATAAGACGTACTTTATTGATCTCAAATTGGGAATTTTTGGGTTGCAGCAGCATAAAAAACAACAAAACAAAACAAGGCATTGCACATAAGTAGAAATTAAAGAGTAGAAATAAACAATACTAGAATTTAAACATCTCAAAATAGAATTAAAACAGAAATATACAGTAGACCGTGTTCCATGGTGGGATTTAGTTTGCAGTTATTTAAATTACAGAAAAAGTAATGATCCACTGTCTGAAGTGTCTCTTGTATTGCCTGAATGATGACAGCTAACTATCTATGTCATGATTTAGAGCCATCAAACTAAATAGTACTTGTATTATTTTTGGCTTGTAATGGATGAATGCGCCACTTATTGTATACAATTGTGCCGGGGCTCTCGAACTACCTAGGTTGAAAAGGGGTATAAGTGAATCTTTGCCGATTACTTGAACAGAAATCTAAGCCACTTAAAATGTAAGCTACCAGTGCAATGGCTGGGTAGTTTCCATGAAGCCTTTACACTAACACAGTAAAACATGTTTTTGTTAGTTCAGTAAAGACTGGGCATTACTTTTAAGCAGTTACTACTGTACAAATGAACTGTGTTAAGTCGTGAGCTACCATCTAGTTCTAGTATAACATTACAGGAGGATATGTTGAAGATGAATTACATGTTTCTGCAAATAACTTGTTTTCTGTCATGTGCAATGAGATACTGTACATACACATAGCCTAGTGCATACACAAAAAGTAACACCTCATGCTGAACTTACCGGTAGATCTGCAGATGTAAGGAAGTTGGAAAGATGTGCCATTTGTCTGGATCAGGGAGAATAAAACGAGTTTCTTGAAAGCAATAGGGAAATCAAGAGGAGAGGAATATGTACGGATGAAGTTGTCATTATATCTTAGCGCTCACTCTCTTCCTCTCTCCAGCCTCGACTTGTCTGTTGATGTGTTGCTTGGCGAGTGCCGGTGTGTAGATAGACTGATTGCAGAATCCAGCTATGATAAACACAACAATGAACTGAGAAGTAACAGAGTACACAACCTGAGGAAAGGAAAGGAGACAAGGACAGAATGACATTCATTCATTACTGAGTAGATAGACTGAATCATTTTATATAAATACATCTTTGCTGCTCTTATACTTGATTGATATAAGCTGAGTGGTGATTCTAACTGCAATACACAGTCATCAAAACATGCAGAAATGTTTTTTTTGTAGAGCTTTAACAAATACTATGCAATTTTGTAGGAGGTGTCATAGTTCTCATTGGTGTTAGTGAATATTGTGTGTGATATTGTCAATGTTTATGGATGTTTTCTACCTTGTCTCATCTTAATTTTGGCGAAGAAAGTTGTTCAGGAATATATTTTGCATTAAATATGAATCTATTTACAAGACACAAACACACCATCTCTGTGTGGAGGCTGGGAGAAATGAACCAAAAACCATATCCCTCTAATTTAAGGCAGAATAGAAATGCAAGATTTATACCGCAGTCTTCTCTAAGATGTGTGCAAATTGTTCAATTATAAGTCCAAGCCATGTGTGAGATGTGAAAAGCATTTCTATTAAGCAGAGATCACATCATATGACACGGTTAAAGGGGACCTATCATGCAAAATGCACTTTTGTACGTCTTTTATACATGAATATGTGTCCCCGGTGTTCCAGGGAACTCACCAAGTGTCAGAAAACACAACCCTCTCTATTTTCCTCCATACCCAAATCTCTAAAAAAGGGGCTGCAACGGATCTGATAAAAACTGATCCAGATTTGAACACTGTCCTGACGTCAGGACGGTGGCGCTACGGCTATTGGGCCAACTCTCCACCTATCAGGGGAATGTGGGGTTGGGCCACGGCCGGCTATTGCCGCTCGAAAGCGCTGGAGACGCTGTAGTACATATACCAGGCCTGTAAGTGGCGCTGTAGTCTGCCACAAAAGCAGCGAAGAAGACTTCCCGCCCATAGTTACCATGGTTACCCTTCTGTTTATTCTCCGCTGTGGCTTTTTTTCTCCCTCCCCGAGGCAAGCGTTTGCTCCCGCTGCAAACGCTTGCCTCGTTCCCCTCGTTCCTTGGAAGAGGCGGAGAGGTGGGTGTTTGTCATCTGCCGGTGGACTAACCGGAGAGAATTACAGTGCTTGCCTCGACGGGGAGGGATTGCATTGAGCAGGTCCCCTCTTCCAAGGAACGAGGGGACCGTGCGGCAGAGTTTCAGTTTCAGTTACTTTCGCCGGTCAAGATGTCCGTTAAAGTTTAAATCTTCCGGACAAAATTAGAAAAGTGCCGGTCAAAGGTCTTCTTTGTTATTTATTGAGTTTTAAAACAAATGAATAACGACACATAGAGCGAAATGAGGCATGGCTAAAATGCATGATCTGTTTGGTATTTTGAAAACAGAAACGTATAAATATACCTTATATAGGTATGGCCCTACAATATATAATTTAAATATAGTATGATAGGTCCACTTTAAGCTATGTTTGAGATAGATAATTGAAGACTGCTTTAATTCAATAAGTTCAATAGCTTTAGCTTAACCCTAACCCTAACCCTAACCCTAACCCTAACCCTAACCCTAACCCTGACAATCATTCAATGGCGATTTTTAAACAATGAATTGTTCTGGATTGCCTATTTTTTCTTTTTATTGTGTGTTTTAAATGTTTCTTTGTATAACATACCATACCTAGGTTACATCCAATGACAATTATGAACATGCCTTCAACCTCAAATGCTGTTTTTAACCTACAGTTTACATTGTATTTTTACAACAATTTGATAACTTACCTGCTTATTTCTCATCCGATCGTCAACAGCTAAACAACTGAACCCAAGAGATTTCTGCAAAAAAAGGCCCTTGAGTCCACTCTTGCTGTTCTTTGTTAGCCAAGATGAACTTCAGCCTTTTATCTATGGAGCTATGGAGTATGTGGATCAAATGCCTGACAGAGAAACTGACCCATTTCCACAAACATAGTTGATATGCTGCAGCACGTTTCTCTCTATTTCTTATTCTTGCCATCTGTGGACTTTGTTGATTCATGGCAATGCCAAGAAAGGAAATGATGGATTACTTTAAAAGAGTCCATATCATTTATTAGTCGGTTCCTCAGTAAATCTCCAACAGCCCCATCATTTATTGGTGGCAGCAGCTGACAGTATCATGTGAAAAGTGTCTGGTGCTGTGTGTGTGTACCTGGCAAAGTAACTGGACATATGACTATAGCTTGGGAAACACACACACAAACATGAGCACATTCACATTTCTTACACAAATTCTTATCCCTGGGAGTCCTTGGAGATTTGGGAACCATTCAGAGTTGTGTTCACAAGGCAGCAGAAAGCCTTTATCCTCGTGTGTTTGTCAAGGTCCTTTTAAACAAATCCATTAGGAACAGGCGCCACAGGATTTGACGGCCCAGCGTGGGCTCACAGATGGCTTGGCTTGGTTTTTAAGGCATCCGGAGACATTATGATTGGCTTGTACAGGTACTGATGATCCAGAACCAGCAGGGGTCTCAGGCTGTTTGGACCGAAATACTGCTTATCCTGGACCAATCAGGTCAAGGAGAGGAGCTGCCAGGAGAGAAGAATTTCTCCACAAGACAGACTGACTCATTATACCATCATAAAACCAAAATACCACCAAGTCAGGAAAATAAAGCCTGGCTTAAATGTAGTGCTTGTTTCTATAAAGGGACTGGTAGCCTTAAAATACACACTTTAACATATTTAAAACAAAATGTATGTACTTTAACAATGCTATTTATAGGATGACATGTGTTTGTGTCAAAGCATGTGAGTGCAGTCCAATGACAGAGATCTAGACATCTTGGAAAAATAATGTCAATTGTTATGGAAAGAGGATGTACAAAAGTAAAAGATGCAGGGAAAATACTACTTTAGGTCCTTAATTTCCTAAAACAAGTTGAATTTTTAAATATAAGACAGAGGACAGAGAAAGATGATCGACAGTATGTCAATATTACTAGTTGTTTAATGACTCAAGCAGTACAAATGTAATGGGTGGAACATGCCAATATCCCAACAAGGAAACGTCCGGATTAGAGTGTAACGACGGCTCTTTGACTTGGACTTGACGTGGATTTTATAAGGTGCAGGATTCCAGCAAACAATTGCCTAAGTTGTATCTTGTATCTTTTTGAATCACTGCCTCACTTTGAAAAGGCATTCACGACAGGATGGTACCATCAAATCTATGTCCATAACACATAGAAATGTGTCATGTATAATAATAATTAAACTTTTCCTGTCAGGGTAATATCTTTCATTTATCATCGTCATTGGTCAGTTCCAAGAGACAAAATCTAAAAAAGGAAACTTGTCTAAAGAAAGATTTACTCATATATCTGTCTTTGTAGCACATCTGTCCTAAAGGTTACCTAGCTGCAGGAATTCTACGGGACAATGGCAATATACTTGTGTGTGCGTGTGAGAAAGAGAATGAAGGTTGGTTTAGAGAGGGCAAAGAACTTCTCAATGGTCTTTAGTGTCCACTCCACCCCGGCCTTTTATGACCTTGTCGTGTGGGCTTCAGCGCAGTTTCCTTTTATATTCACATTCAATTTATAGGTCTAATACAAATGGACAGCTGGGATTGACACTGTGTTCACACATGGCCAAAGAGACAACCCAGACTCATTCACAAAAAACACCATTCAGGTTTCACTATCATGCTGCGATCCAACCATAGAAGAGTGAAGCAGTTCAGGTCAGACTTAACTGAAACCAACAAACTTAAATGAACGTTTAATCATACAAATGTACCAAAAGCCTGCAACCATCATTACAATTTACACATTAACTTCTATACCTTAAATACAAATGATAAAAAATCTTGAAATCAAAATCCCTCACATGGAACCGCGAGTCTTCTCAAAGACAAATGCCAAAAATGACTACCAAGATACAGGAAAGGGGGAGAAATGGTGGACGACGTGCAGATAGAGTAATGCAGACATTACTAGAAGTGTCAGGAGGCTAGCCTTAAAGGTACGGTAGGTAAGTTTGAGAAACCGGCTCGAGATACACTTTTTGTTATATTCCATGGAATGCTCTTAACATCCCGATAGCAATGAATATCTTAAGTGCTTTGACAAAAAATCCATAAAAAAATTTCATCTGTGGAAGCCGTAATACTGTAAAAAGCACGACCAATCATTTGAGCCGGCCCGGCTAAAATAACTGGATGGCCTACCTGCCTGTCAGCCTTCCATCTGGGCACAAACTTATCTCGTGCCCTCATTGGTCATGTGCGCGTTCGTGTGTGTTGGAGGAGGGGCTCTATAAGGAAGTGGCAGATTTTCTCCGGTTGTGTATTTTCAAATTCTAGCGATCTCGAGCCGGTTTCTCAAACTTACCTACCCTACCTTTAATATCATAAATTAGACCTAATCTATAAATATGGACCTTTACGACCACAAATACATACCAGTACTTGTTACTTTGTCAATCAACTGAGTTATGCATTTTCACAAAAATTAAAATGCTGTTTCCATGACGAAATGAACACTCCTTATTTTATAGTTTTTCTTGTATAAATGTGTGGTTGTTTTTTTACACCACCTGCAAAACTCTACCCAGAAAGCTTCAATTCAAAAATGAAGGAGGAGCTGTTAAATATCACCATTTTTAGTACCATTATTTTTCATATAAAGAAGGGTTGACAACGTTTTAACGCATATGTCATAAGAGTAGTTGATTAGTTAAATGCGTGGAAACTGTATGGGCGAGAGAGTAAGTGACAGGTGTCTGCAATTGGAGGAGAAAATACATTTTACAAAGTTAATAAAGTTGTGAGGTGGTAGTGAATGTAGAGGTATTCGTCGTCCATGAACAAATACCAAAGTAAAGTAATCCCAATGGTATAATCCCCAATTTGGGCATAACATTACCTGTCCTCTGTGCGTTGTTATAGGAATTAATACAAATAATATAATTTAAAATCATTTTTTCAAATTAACTAATTGTTGAAATGATGAGTTTATTATTGAATGTATGAAATTAAAGCAGTCTTTAATCCTTTGACCCAGACATGGCTTAACCATGCAATATGATATGCTACAGAAAATAGCAGATGAACATTTAATATCCAGGAATTCACATTAAAGACACGTCTGCTGATTATCCCTCCTATCTCCTTTAAAAGCAAACTCAAAACCCATCTCTTGGCATCTGTCTTCCTTGTAAACTAATTTCCATCACCTAGTTTCCGTTCGACATTACCATCACTTCAGTCACATGCTTTTATCACATGGCAATACGTATGTTGATGTATAATGTTGTATAATGTTTTTATTCATTTCATTTAATTTCAAACCTTTATTTATCCAGGTTGTATCCCATTGAGATCATTGACCTCTTTTTCAAGGGAGACCTGCTCAAGTAGGTTCCACATGAAACATTAAAAACATAAACAGAACAACAAAAGGACATCAAACAGTAGCATTACAGGGATTACAAATTACATACTATCCACATGCACAGGTACCAACAGCTTCCGATTCAGTAGCATCTAACCGAGCTTTAAAAACATTTAGTGGCAACAGATTGCTCAGTTTCCATTTTAATTGCAGACTATTCCAGGACAGTGGAGCTGCGCATCTAAATGCTATCTTCCCTAAGACAGTCCTAGCAGTTGGCACATTTAATAAAACCACAGCATGCGATCTCAGGCAGTAGCCACTTACAATTCGCCGTGAGATCAGGGAGCAGATGTAGGATGGAAGTTTCCCTAACATGGCTTTGTATATAAAAATGTACCAGTGACTGAGCCTCCGTACAGTTAGTGAAGGCAGACCAGCCCTTGCATACAGGGTACAGTGATGGGTTAATGCTTTACAGTTTGTCACAAATCTCAGTGCACTGTGATACGCAGCATCTAACTTGATCAGGCAATTGGCAGGTGCATTCATATAAATCAAATCACCATAGTCCAGCACAGGTAAAAAGGTCACAGTGACTAGCCTTTTTCTGGCCTCGAGCGAGAAACAGGACTTGTTCCTGTAGAAGAAACCTAGTCTAACCCTCAGTTTTTTAAGCAGGTTATTGACATGACGTTTAAAAGTGAGACAATCATCAAGCCAGATACCAAGGTATTTGTAACAGGCAACCACTACAAGTTTTATTCCTTGCGTAGTTACAATATCTAAAACAGACTCTGGTGTCTTTTTGGCTTTTGAAAAGAGCATTACCTTGGTTTTATCCACATTTAAAAGAAGCTTTAGTTCAGAGAGCTGAGTCTGAATAATGTTAAAAGCAGTTTGCAATTCAACAACAGCCTCCTTAATGGAGGGACATGCACAGTACATAACGGTATCATCCACATAAAAATGTAAGGTTGCTCCATCGACATTTTCACCTAAACTATTGATGTAGATGGAGAATAAAAGTGGACCTAAAACAGAACCTTGAGGAACACCATTTGTAATGTTTAACCACTCAGAAGACAGCCCATCAAAATGAACACATTGGGACCTTTCAGAGAGGTAGTTCACAAACCACCCCACTGCATGGCTGGATAAGCCAATACTGAGTAGCCTCTGCTTTAAGATGCGATGATCGACGGTATCAAACGCTTTGGAAAGGTCAATAAATAGAGCTGCACAACTCAGCTTATTATCTAAAATACTCGTCACATCATTCACCACTTTCATTGTGGCAGTGATGGTGCTATGTTGTTTTCTGAAGCCTGACTGATGTTTAGACAGGATGTCATTTGTACATAAAAACACCTTTACCTGTTCACTCACTAGGCGTTCAAGAACCTTAGCCAGAACTGACAATTTAGAGATGGGCCTATAATTATTTAAAACAGTTGCCTCCCCTCCTTTATAATTGTTATGCTATGACGTTTGCGTTTTGTTTTTGTCTTTGCTTTGGTTTGCTTTGTACAGCCCTTTGAGGCATTTCTTGTGATTTGGGGCTATAATACATTTTGATTTGATTTAATACTTTAACACACTGACCATACAAGCTATAATACTACGTTTTTACACAGGCTGAGGCTCTTTATGTAGAAGCAGGTGCATTTCTGTGTCACCCTTATCACAAAGATGGTCAAAGTAAGGTCACAAACTCAGTGTAGAACAGCGACTGTGAGCTCCACATACTCAGGTGGACTCCTGCTTAAGGACACTATAGGCTTATGGTCAGTGAGTTTAATATGACTCTGTGCATGGTAGAGAAAAGGCTGTATTGTGCCTCCGTCCTGAACAAGCACACTTTTCCCACAGAGCTAAAGTACACACAAATACACACACGTGCACACAGACACACTCTTCCTTACGGTTTTTCCCACAGTGCTCGGCACTCCCGGGGGAGTAAATTGCAGTAATCCAGGGCAGCGAATTCAGATGCAGCAATTACACCACAGTGAACGACTTGGGAGCCTACACACACACACAAACACACACACACACAAACTATTGTTATAACTCACTGTACGTACAGATTGCCACCAAAGCACATGCCTACAAACTGACTTTGCTCTTCAGTCCTACTTACTTTTCTCACATTCATTCTTAAATGCACATACAAGCAAGCACATGAAAATACATACATAAACACACACACACACACACACACACACACACACACACACACACACACACACACACACACACACACACACACACACACACACACACACACACACACGCATGCTGTGCTGAGCAGCCATTCGCCTGTCAACACTGCAGCAAATTAACTGACATCAAACACCGGTGAGCACAGGCTTAGACATGTAGGGGACACAGTCTCACTGGGAGAGAAGGACGAGAGGAGGAGGACTTGGGGGTTGGAAATAGAGAAGAGATGAGGAAAATTAGAGAAAGGGATGGCGGGAATAGACATTTTTGTTTTCTTTTAAGAGATCAGAAATGCCAGGAATACACAGAAGAGAGTGGTCAATGTAGTAATCAATTACCAGAGAATATGAGACACCAAATACATCATTACATGTCTCTCGTGAATCAAATCTTTTTTTAGAGGAAGGGATTTCTTTGAGCAATGAGCCATTTAAAAACTTGTGAGAGTCCGTAAATGTGTTAAAAAGTCTAGGAAGTCTTCAGTTACAACCTGTTGCCTTTCTGGTCATTACTGCTTAGTATGAGATATGCACTTGAATGAGAAGCTCGCACATTTTATTTTGTTCAAAGATTTGGCAATTTGTAGTTATATGATCTATTACAAGTAAGAAATATGTTGTACGACATTGTAGGATTGATTTTAATTTAGCAAAGCTGGTGGCGGATGATCAAACGAAAGGATATTTGTGTAATGATTGCATGTACACGCATATAAAGTGCTCGGAGAATTACAATATTCAGTATATGGTTTTATCAAGCTTCAATATGTTTTGATTGTCTTGTTTCAAATAAAGTAAACCAAAATTAAATGTAGATATTTGAATTTCACTCACATTCTTAATTTTCTTTAGATCAATATTTAATAATACTACCATCCAAAACGTCCTGGTTTGGTGTGACATACCAAACACTTCCCAATGCATCAGCTTGACATATTTCGAAGCAATTTAAACTTGATTTGATATAAACTGACCTCCAGTTCTCCTTCATGGTGAAGTTAGGCTTATCTATGTATGTCTTAACAGCCGCCTCGCAAACCTACAAGTGTTTTAAACTATAAAAAGTATTATTAGATGTTAAACCAAACCACAGCATAACCATAGTGGTAACAGACCAGGAAACATTAAGTCATATTAATAACTTTTTTGCAACGGTAACAATGTTAGGAGGTAATGACAGATGTAGTCGTCCTGTCCAAAGAGGAACCATAAAGGAAAACACACATATATGGGTAATTAGCAGTACAATAATGAGACAAATTGTTCTTTTACTGAACGTGTAGTACTGAAGACAATCACTCCAATAACTAGTGTGCAAGATTAAGTGTCATCTCGTGGATTAAAGATTGCAACCAAGTCAATAAACCTTCAACCCTCCCTTTCCAAGAACCTTTGGTGGTACATTTACACTAAAGACCTCTGGTCACTGTCAGGTATTAGAAAAAACTATTCTACCATGGGGCCTCTTTGCTATTCATACAGTCAGTGAGCATGTTGGTGGGTTACACACACTAGGGCTTCAATCCTCTGGGTTAAAACCAACACACACACACACACACACACACACACACACACACACACACACACACACACACACACACACACACACACACACACACACACACACAGGTTCAGCCTCATTAACTGTAATGACATCAGGTAAAGGGCTGGGCTGCACTGACAAACTCCTGAACATGAGATGACAAAGCAAGTGAGGGTTAGACTGTAGGTTTGCAGCTGCTTCTTGTTTAGCTGCTAACCGCTAAACACATGGACCCTCCACCCTGCACCTGCCTTCAAACAGCTGCCAAGGTCATAACTGATATGAAAACCAAGCAAAACGTGAAGCAACGTCTGCAACACGGTATAAAAATGGTCGGCATCAAAATATGGCTTTAGGGAAAAAGCTGAAACAATGGTAGTTGGTAATAGAGAGGTGCAGTGATGATGTGTTTGTGTAAGACCCAGAAGTTAGTTTCCCAAAGGCTCCCTATACAAAATGCCAATGAGATTTTTCTATTGTGTTTTGGAATAATGCAGAAAACAAGTTCTGTGGCAAACACATGTTTATGGTACTTATATGTTTTGTTCCCCAGAATAGTCTCCACTTGTCTTATTTCTGAAGCATAACATGGCTCTGCATCACCACCGCTAAGCTAAAGGCGGACTAATGCTTGGCTTGCTAAAGTTTAATAGTCTCATTAGTCGCTTGTTAGCAACCAGCGATTAGGACACAGAAGCTTTGGAAATTCACTGTAAGGGTATTTGCTGACGTAGTTTAGGTCGTAACAAAACGTGAAAGTCTTTTAAGCTTGTATTCAACACACATCTCATTTTAGGAATCTAACAAAAAAGAAATGTCAAAGAAATGTTTACTTTAAGACCAAAAGTGATTAAATGCTAACTAATTTCTGTGTTTAAATACCTGCCAACCTAAAGGCTTTTGCATCAGCGTCAACTACAATCTGTATCAAGCGTTTGCATGCTTGAAAGCGCAGATAATCATCATGGAAAATATACCTTTTCAAAGTGTTTTAGTATGTCCATGTTAGCATTACAGAACTGCTAGCATTGCTATAAACTCATAGAACAAATGTCGGTACCACTTTACAATAAGACTACCCTTATAAAGGGTTTACGAATAGTTTGTAATTCATTTATTAATTAGGTTGTGAACACTTTATAAATCCTTAATCAGCTTTTATAAGACATGAGATAAACAGGGCAACTGTGACCGGTTGCCAAATAGTGAGCCCACATTTATCCCTACTGCTAAGCCTTATTAGAAACGGTAGTAACTCATTAATAAATGGGAATGTGTTTCACACTTTACAATAAGGCTCCCTTTTGGCAACTATAAATGTTAGTAACTCATAAATAAATGGTCATAAAGAGATGCCAAGAAACATCAAGATGGAAGGGGGGGGGGGAATCAACTCAGTGAACAACAGATACCAAGGATGCTAGCTGATGAAGAAGACGAAGTAAGCTAGTGCCAATATAACGCTTAGTCATCTTGCCAAATAGTGAGCCTGTGTTGATGTATGAAAACTATGTTAGAACTGGTTTATAAATGGTTCTTAATGATTAATAAAGTGTTTACAACCTAATTCATAACCTAATTAAAAACACTTTATGAATCCTTTATAAGGCGGGTAGTCTTATTGTAAAGTGGTACTCAAATGTCTATGTTGAGTACTATTAGGTTGTCTATCTGCCAAAAACTATGAGGGCTTCAAAAAGCTTTAAAAACGAATGATAGTCTGTTTTTATGAGTCATTTTTCTACCTCTACTGTCCTATTTTAAATCCACAATATGTCTCAATAACAAAGGGGGAAAAAAGGCTGGAGGCAAAAGGTCTAAATAACAAATATCCTGATTTGTAAGCTAAATGTATTCAAATAATTGCATTAGAAATCCTACTTCATGCAATGTAATGCAAAAAAGCGTTAATATAAATATAGATGTAAGATATATCATATTCCATGTACTTGTATATCGTGTGGTGGAACATTACGGGACATAATTCACTGTGTTATAGAGAGTGTGTTGCGCCACGGACCTGTTAGGTAGCGCCCCTGTGGTTTGTTATCATTCTAGCTTGAGTAACATGTAATGGAGTTGTTCCTACCTTTCTGTGTAAACTAATGGAAAATAAAGTGTGGAGTTCCATACTCAACACGCCGCCTCCGACTCCCATTCATCGGCTCTACAATAGACTCTTATTGCACTATTTCTATTTTATTTGTATTTACTTGCACATCTCAAAACATTCTCTTGCACTATTTTATCTGTCTTTATCTGTTATATTCATGTTGCTCTGTTGGAGGAGCCTGCGACTTCAGTTTTTCATTGCCATATCTACACTAGTTAATCTGCACATTACAATAAAACTTTGAATCTTGAATCTAACATCGCGGTGGCTCGATCTGATCCAGACATATTTTAAACGTATGTTTCGGTACACGGGTTAAAGTAGGTGTAAAGTGTTAAAGTTGACTTAGCTACCACTGTTTTATAAAACCTTGAATCTTGAATCTTGAATAAAGTAGAAATGTTAAGTCTGTGGATGTCATCTTCAAGTGAACTGCTCAATGTGTAGGAGTTATTTTCACTGTCTTTCTCAACGGCTCACATGCTGGCACTGTGTTGTGCAACTTCAGCAGTTCACCCCCCATGGACGAGACTTGACAGATTGACGAAACACTCCCCAAACTGCGGCGCCTCTGACATTTCGACTTATCCGCTGACCTCTCACAATAAAACTGTTAAGAAACCCCAGAAGGAGTTGTAAACTTCGCTGAATGGAGATATTACTCTAGCTTCTGCTTCTGAGGACATTTCAGGATAACAAATATTTGCTTACTGCTAATTCTGTCAACCTCGTCTGCACACTATCTTGGATTTAACACAGTAACCAGTGTCAAAGTATCCATGAATCCCTTAAAGTAGAGGTTATTGATACCAAATTCTTCACTTTGGATGTTAGCACGTCATTAAACTAATATACAGAACATGCAGATGCCTTAACGTGGCCTAATAAGATGGATACCTGTGTTTTAGCTCTGCCAAGGTTTGTTCTTGTAGTTTGCTTTTATATTTGTTGACAACTTTACAGAAAAACTACTGCCCCAAAGATACAAGAGATGCATAAAGTGCAAGAGGAGATACCCCTGTGTTAAAGTGCATTTAGCGGTGATTACACGTCTGGTTGTGTCTCAACCAATCTTTGAGTTGACCTTTAAAACTATTGAGAGTGAGACAATCCTGTATCTCAGTTGGGAGGCTATTCCACAATGAGCTGCCTTTAATGGAGAGGACATTTTGTCCAAAAATGGTCCGTCTGCGGTGGACTTCACAGTCTCCTCTGGTTTCTGACCTAGAGCAGCGTCCAGTATGTTTTTTGTGGATGAATTCCCCTAAAGGAGGGGGGGCCAGTCCATGTAAACATTTATAAATAAAGCACATACTTTTAAAAGACTTAAAATTGTCAAAGCTCAAGAAATTGTGTTTCTCAAGGATGGTACAGTAGTGGGATGAATAAGGCTTTCTGTCAAACACCTTCATAGCTCTCTTGTACAGCTGTTCTATTGGTTTCAGGTTTGTGGCACAAGCAAACGACCAGTTTGTAAAACAGTATCCAATGTGGGATAGAATCATACAGTGGAGGTATGACTTTGCAGCATTGACAGTTAAGAAAGGTCTAATTTGTTTTAAATTTTGCAAGTTGAATTTAACGGTATTGGATACTTTCTTAATATGTTTCTTAAAAGTCAAGTTCGAGTCCAGTATGACTCCAAGATACTTGAACTTTAGTTAGAGTCGCGAAAAAAAGTTCTGTGGTTAATGTCAATGTTTTGTGACAAACTATACTTCAGTATACAACCCACTGGTGAACGTCTGAAACTTTTAAAGGTTTTGAGCACAGGATTTGCTAACAAGTGTCTAAATAAAATAATAAGTTATCCCGCCGTACACAAGACCCTCTTTAGCTTAGCGGTGTTGAAGTGAAGTCTGTCATATAGTTAGTTTATCGGATTGCTGTTTACTTCTGGCAATTGCATTTACGCTTCATATCATAAAAGTTGTCTTGATATAAATATGTAGAAAATATCCTCTTGAACAAAACCTGTACGTTTCATAAACATGTGTTTGCCACAGATCTCATTTTCTTAAATATATTTAAAAAATCCCTTTTCTGTCGAAGGAGCCTTTGCAATGCTAACTTCCTGGTCGACCTACAAAAATGTGTTATCACTGCACCATAAATATAGTATACACCACTATTATAGTTAAGAGGGTTGTAGTGCAGCAAACATATTCAGCTCTGAGGGGAAGAAATGTTGTCAGTCCCCACCCAAGCTACTTAAACTGAGGTAACCTCTACCTGAGTATTTGAAACACAAGTTATGGGTGAAATGCTTCCATGTTGATTGCTGGCAATGAGTTTGGTTACATCGAAAAATAAAAGCAGGAGAATGCAATTGACTTTGTCAGTGTTGGACTCCGAATGCAAGACTGTATTTCCTAAAAACATTCCTACTCACCAGTGCACTGTACACACCATCAGAGGTGGGAAGTAGTGGAGTACAAATACTTCGTTACTGTACTTACATTTTTCTGGTATCAGTACTTTACTCCACTACTTATTTTTCTGACGACTTTTAACTTTTACTTCTTACATTTTGAACACAAATACCTGAACTTTCTACTTCTTACATTTCCCAAACAGGCTGGTTCCTTTAGTTTGAATGTGTGTTTGGTGGCGTGATCATTATTATTTAGAGTCATTGCGTGCCTATTGATTTGAACACGATCCGTGTATCCATCATTTCCTGGTCTTCTCTAAAGAAGAGGGACCAATGAAAACGTTGTCATGTTGCCGTTGTTCAGCATGGAAACATTCATTAGCTAACAATGACATTATTGTTCTATTAATATAAAGGGAGGTCAGGTACTCTTTAACAGCTGGTAGTTATGGGTACTTTTTACTTAAGTACATTTCAAAGCCCATACTTCTTTACTTTTACTTGAGTAAAGAAGTTTAGTCAGTACTTCTACTTTTACCAGAGTATTTTTAAACACGACTATCTGTACTTCTACTTGAGTAAAGGATGTGTGTACTTTTGCCATCTCTGCTCACCATAACCTGAAAAATCTAAGTTATTGTATTTGGGAAAAGTCTTCTGACACATGGCTACCACAAAGACAAACGTATTCACACTTACAGTAACGCAGGTGTTCTTATACCAGGCCCTTGTTGAAGGGAGGCATTTCTTACAAACCCCTAAGTCATTATCCTGCTGTGCTGTTATTTCTTGAAGGTGATTTATTTAATAAAATAACTTTTAAAGCTGTCTCACTGACCAAGCTAGGGTTGCTAAAATAACAAGTGAGTCGCCAAGAGTAATTCTTTTCAGCCAAAACAATTATTGTTCCTAGAAATATATATCATATTGCTTTCTATCATGGACTTTGACCAAACACTATAAATAACAGACATTTAAAATATCATAATTGATACACTGACCAAAGGTAATTGTAACTGGCATTTAATGTAAACCTTTGAAATTAAAAATGATGAAGTTGACAGGACTGCAGGAGGTTAAAATATTCTTTATGTAAAGCCTGTGTGTGTTTTTTCAGTGCTGTTCCAAACAGTTGCTAGCCTGGCTGTTATATTAATTAAAGTCTCAGTCAGATTTAATCATCAACGTTTAGACGCTGAAGTAAGTAAGTAAGTAAGTAAGTTAGTCAGTAAGTAAGTAAGTAAGTTAGTAAGTAAGTAAGTTAGTAAGTTAGTAAGTAAGTAAGTAAGTAGGTAAGTAGGTAAGTAAGTAAGTAAGTAACATTTATTTATAAAGCGCTTTTCACAGATATAGTCACAAAGTGCTTGACAAAGCATCAGACGAATAAAGACGCTAAAAACACAATAAAAACACATTAAACAATAAAAACACAATAAACTATAAAAACACAATAAAAACATATCAATCAGAGAGGCAGAGAGTGTCCAAACTTTTAAGGTCGCATTCACACCTAATAGTCAGTTTTCAGGTGCGCACCAGGCGACAGTTTGTTACATTGGTACATTTTTCAGAAGGTTCGGTTTGCGTTCACACAGGCAAAACTAAAACTAAACTTTAAACACAAGTCATGTGTACGGAAATGCTGTTCAACCATTGGTCAGACATTAAGGGAGTAAAAACGCAAATCTCTACCGGAGCCTCCGCCATGGAGCATCGGCACTTTCGGCAGGTTATTTTCATGCTGCTGTTAATCTGGAGATCAACAGACTCTAGCGGCAGGCCCGGTTCTACGGGGATGCATAAGTGTGCATTGCACCCTCAGTTGAGTCGTTATGCACCCTCATTTGAAAAATGTAAAGTGGAAAAAAAAAATTGAAAAAAAAAGTGAAAGATATTACATATATAATAACAATAATAATAATAGTAGTAATAACTAGAGAATGCAATTCCTGAAGAAATTGCTAGTGGGAATGCTTTATGCTGAAAATCTGACGCTAAACTGCTATGCTGAAATGTAATGTGTAAGAAGAAAGTGAAGAATTTAGATTGAAATGATACATGAACACTGGGGGCTTGAATCTGTGATGAGAGAAGAAAAGAGAGTAAAACGGCTTGGAAAAGCAGCAGAATATTTGTACTGCAAACCTTTGAACTAACTTGATGGTGAATGATCTATCGCCATGCCAACGGCATTTGAAGAAATCTCAAAACTGTCCCGTAGATGTCTTCACGGCTGGACTGTTAGCACACATGTGAAGTTTGAGCACTTTTTGAACATTTTCATAGGAGTTATAGCGACATCGTCTTTTATGGCGAGGGATGCATTTCCATGGAAACGGCATATGAATATTATATATTATTATTATTATTTAGTGGGAATGCTGATTCCCACTAAATAATAATAATAATAACAGTTCAGATCATGGGGACATTACGTTACCCGCGGCCACTGTCGTGGACACTAACGTCCTCCCACCCGACTCGCCGGCTTTGCCCGCCTCGCCCACAAAGGTGGAGCAGCCGCAGCCGTCTTCGTTGTCCCAAACACCGCCACCCCTCGGCGGCCCGCAAGTGCCAGAGGACCTCGGCAAAACAGAGCCTGCCCAGGTATATTAAAAAAAGTACCCATCTCGCCTGTACAGTGGGGTAAGGCGCTCATTTTGCAGCTCATGGTTTCAAAACAGAGATTGGCTGGAATATTCATGTAAAAAAGATGCCATCTTCTGCTATGCATGTAGACATTTCGGTCTTAAAAGGGGAGTGATTTGTAAAATATCCATAAAGAAAAAGTAAATCTGTTTATAGTTCTGTTTCATATGGGTGTTGAGAGGTATCCATAGATCTCTTCATTTTGCTCTCAAAGTGCACCAGATTGATGCTTTTAACTTCAATATTTAAAAAAAAATCTTCCCAGGGGAGCATGCCCCCGGACCCCCCTTGAGGAGGTGAGGACCCCCCTAGAGGAGGTGAGGTCCACTCCCCACTTGTAAAAATAGCACTTTACCACTGCACCCTCTCTAATCTCAGATGCACCCTGAGTCATTTTGTTCTGGAACCGGGCCTGTCTAGCGGCTCGCGCATATGATTATATAATCAGACAACGTCCGTTAAAAAAACACATATAATGAGAGACGTTCTGCAGTCAGGAGGAGGTTTCACAGACGACAGGTGGCTCTGACTTTTATGTATAGTTGACGGAGCATTTTTACTGTTACGACACTGTTCAACACTTCATTCTTTAACTAAACAACCGCGGATGTCTTCAAGATTTTGAAAACATCTGCGTTCTTGTGACGCGTAAATACTACACTTCCTATGTTTTGGTGCGGACTGCGTTCACACCAGCGATGAACCGCTCCAGAGTTCACTAGCAAGCGCTCCAAGACCACCTCTTTTAGGCGGACCAGAGTCCGGTTGTTTAGTTCACTTCAGAGGTCTCGGACTGTGTTCACACCGACCCAAACGAACCGCACCAAGCGGCTAAACGCACCAGGGTTCGATTCAACCGGACTATACGGCTGGTGTGAATGCGACCTTAATTTTATTGTATTTTATGGTAACTAATTTGAATGTTTTATGTATTTTTATTGTCTTTTGTTGCATTTTATTTTTGTTTTATTTCTATTTGTACTCCACACTATCTTGTCTTCTCATTTTGCTGTAACTCCATCATATACAATGTTGTTGTTTGTTTTCAATCTGTAAATCCCACTGAGACAAACGTGTTTTGTTAAATATCCTAATTCTGGGAATTGAAAATGAAAAGTGGTTTTAAAGGTCAAAGGTGGGTTCAGGTAACAGTAAAACAGGAACAGGTGTTGTCTGGGGATGCACAATGATTGGAAGAGAAGGATGAGAGGAATATCAAAAGGTTAGAAAAGTGTCAGAAGAACTATAATTTCACGGGAAGACTAGGGGTAGAGGAATGTGAGAATTTGGTTAGGGATATTGTCAAATATCTGGAACAAACTCCCAGAAACCTGCAGGTCCGCTGCAACCCTGACTACTTTTAAATCCAGGCTGAAGATGTTCTTGTTGCCGCTGCTTTTAATTGAAATATTCATGTTTTATTATCTTTGCTTTTTAATGTTTCTAATGTGTGTGATGCTCTTAATGTCTTTCATTTTTGTAAAGCACTTTGAATTGCCTTGTGTTGAAAAGTGCTATATAAATAAACTTGCCTTGCCTTTTGTGATATTGGGCTATACAAAAAAAGTTTGATTTGATTTGATTTGATTTGAAGGAGTAAAGACACTTGGCTTGACCACTGGTCACTAACTGGGTCAAACACAACCCAAAACTGGTCTGATTGCTGCTTCGAATTAGCAACAGTCCACAAACACTGCTAGCCTTACAGCTGGGGATTTGTTAGGATAACTGGAATCACTGACAGCTGTAATGTGTGTGTGTGTGTGTGTGTGTGTGTGTGTGTGTGTGTGTGTGTGTGCGTGCGTGCGTGCGTGCGTGCGTGCGTGCGTGCGTGCGTGCGTGCGTGTGTGTGCGTGTGTGCGTGCACGTGCGTGTGTGTGCGTGCGCATGTGTGTGTGTAATTAGGACCCTTGACAGGTACATATTAGCTCTGTAACCGATCTCAGGGGGTGTTTTCCTGTCTGTCAGGCCTGGCTGCTCAGAGAAGGCTCAGTTGAGCGTAGCGCTAGCATGCTACCCCTGCTCTGGGGTTTTAAAAGGACTTCAGTCTTCAGGGGTGGCACAAAACGTTTTTGGAGCTGCTATGAGCGACATAGAGTGATTTTTAGATCCATTTATACATGATATGCAATGTCTACAGACACTTCTATTAACCAAATGTCCTGTTGCCTTCATTCAAATGCAGAATTAGTTTCTGAGACAACAGGTAAAAACATTATAAGTGAACTTTGAATTGCCTTATGTTGAGAGGTGCTATATAAATAAACTGGCCTTGCCTTGCCAAACAACCTGTATAAGAATAATTGGATAAACCTGAAACGGATGCAGCTCCATGTAATTCAACCATCATAAATTACATTACGTTATAAACCGTTTAGCTGACTTTTTCTATCAAAAGCAACATACGTATGTTTTATTACCTTAAACATGGGTACGGGAGACATTCAGGAAAACCATTATACAGTTGTACAAGAACAAGTTGCAAGGAGATGAAATAATTAAATACTGCTAATCCATCGTCAAACAGTAACGTTCATTTTGTAATTTATTTACCGGGGACAGATCTAGATACATTTGAATACCATAAACATGACTACAGAAGCAGTTTGGGGTTTAGAAACTTTCTCAAGGATGTCCTCTGATTGGTAGATGCATCATTTCCCCCTGATCCACAGTTACCCTTAATATTTAAACCTGTGCTTTCTTTCCACTGCCGCTTGCAAAAAAAGCCTTCAGTGAAAAAGCCATATGAATGTAAGTCAGAGCAACGTCCTGTGATTTACTATAATTGGTCTGTGTATTTAGTATTTTGTGACAGTACAACAGAGTAATACATTTATACTGTGGACCTGTGAAAGTGGTGTGAGAGGTCTGCAATTTATGTCACCACAACTTGATTAATACACAAAACCATTGCACACACACACACACACACACACACACACACACACACACACACACACACACACACACACACACACACACACACACACACACCACACACACACACACACACACACACACACACACACACACACACACACACACACACACACACACACACACACACACACACACACACACACACACACACACACACACACACACACACACACACACCCTGTCTGACTCCCGTCTCTTCTGGGAGCTTTTCAGCCTTGCGTTGTAGTAAAACATTTCCTCGGTCGGACCCTACGCTGAGCGGGAGCTCCAGCTGTGTCCTGTCTCCTCCCCTGTTTCGTCCTTCATTTCACAGCTGGACTCCTTCACTGTCTGCATGCTAAGGTGTGCTTTGTGTGCATATATCTGAGCATGATTTGTGTTTGAGAGCGTGGGTGTTCACGCTAATGCTAATGTGTGTCAGGGTTGTGACGTGCAGCTGTGTGTTACATTAAGTGTTTCTGTGATTTGATTTTGTTTATTTGTGCATTGCATGGCTTTATGCATAACAGAAAAATAACGCATGTGTGTGTGATGGCAGAGATAGAGCTCGTCAGGCTCTGACATGTGTTTGTTTTATCACTGAGTCATTTTGCTGCTCTGAAGCCGTTAGCTTAACAGCCACTCAGACATTAACTCTGAGGATTATGTCCCGGGCGGAGAGGCTTTATCTTTCAACAAAAACACTTTATTCTTTATTGGAAACGTCTCGTTATCTGGTGCTGCTCAGGGTTTGTTAGAAATTCCACACTTTGAACATGCTTACACACTTTTAGCTAAGTTTTATTTGAAGAACAGCACACCTGGAAAAAATAGAATGTGTAGAAAACGTTGAATTTGAGAAGTGTCCATCGTTCCACACTCAACGATCGCCATTTTGGCTACGTTACAGAAGTGGAGGAATTGAAATTGCAGAAACTATATAAATATAAGTTATGCATTTAGTTTTTTCAGTGTTTTAATAAGCGTAGCACTAGACTGGTGACGAATAAAAGCCACCATTAATGTATTGGGCGAACCATAATGTTGCTAGGCAGCTAGTTAGCTAGCTAGCTAACAGCAGTGATTTTCATTTCCAGTGAGAGCACTGCTGCCGTGTTTCATTTGTGACAACACTACACGATTTAAGTTTACAGCAACACTCACATATTTATAATACTTAACGCTTATTTTTCAGCATGTTAATCTCCACATATTAACGCCACTGACTTTTTTTAAGCGTTAATGTAATCGCCGTAAGTAAAAAGCTAACATTAGGCTACAAAGGAACTACATTACATCATCACAAAAGCTAAGCTCAAGGCATGATGTCGACGTGGGTGTTTAAGAGTCTCATTTAGTCACTTATTAGCAACCGCTGTTTTTAGAAGCTTTAGACATTAACATGTGGGGTGTTTACTGATGTATTTTATGTAGTACAACAAAAACATGAAAATCTCTTCAGCTTGTTTTAACCACAGACCTTGTTTCAGGCTTCTAACCACAAACATGTTCAAAAAATAATCGACTTTGAGACGAGGGAACTGGTAGTGGTAAAAGTATGTTCTGGGTTTAGGACATATTACTCAATCAATCAATCAAAGCTTATTTATGCAGCCCAATATCAAACATGTTATATTTGTATCAGATGGCTTTACAGTTTATACAGAATACGACTCCCTCTGTCTTTAGACATTCACATCGGACATAACTCCCAAAGAAACCCCACAACTGAACAACATAGTTTAAAGGTGTCCTATCATGCAAAATGCACTTTTTGATGTCTTTTATACATAGATATGTGTCCCCGGTGTGTCAGAACTCACAAAGTGTCAGAAAACAAAACCCTCTCTCTTTTCCTCCGTAACCACATCTCTAAAAACGGGGGAACAACGGAGCTGATCCAGATTTGAGTCCGATATGACGTAATATCTGAAATGTGGGCTGGCTTTACACCCACGGCCCTATCAGAAACGTTGCTATCAGAAACAATGCACAACGTGTTTTGGAAGTAATATGGTCTTTGTTTACATTAGCAAGCATGGCTAACACTCAGAGCTAACCTGTACTGGAGAGAGTATGTGTAAAAAAGCAGGATATCAAAAGGAACTCACCTTGTGGTAAACCCGCGAGAAAAAAGTATTTGAGCTCCATACTGTTTCAGAAATAATGCTTGATGTGGCGTTTAATCACGGCAGCATTTAGCTGAGTGTCTGGGTAGAAACCACTCTTTTCACAGAGAAAAAGGGGCGTGGCCACCAGCAGCTCGGCAACATTTAAAGCTACGGACCCAGAATCACTTCAGAGACATGTTTTTCATATATCTGAGACCTATAATATATGCCTAAAAATGTATAATAGGCAGTGCTTGAATTGGGCCGGTACTCACCGGTACACAGTAGCCTACCGGGACTTCTGATTTTTACCCATCTGCGTACCGTTACTTCTTACTGCGTACCGGCACCTCATGATGCATCTAGGTATGCATATGTGTTGTGTTTATGCTTAGTTGCAACTCCCACCCAGTAGGTGGCTCTGTAGACTTCGATAGACTAGAGCAGGCACGGAAGGAAAGCAGAAAAGACATAACGACAACGTTAGCTACCATTTCGAAAATGTTAGCGTGGCTTAATAGTGCGAAAAGAAAGCGGTCCTCTCTCCTTTCCTACTGAAAGATGCATGAGTGTACTCAGGGACGAGGAGTCATTTAACCAGCCGCCAGTAGGAGTCAGGCTTTAGCCATATCCGCTGCCTTTCATACTTTTTTTGAGTACAGTGAGCCTTTCTAAAACATACAGTAAAGAGACAAACCCACCAGTATTATAGGATATACTATATGACCTGATGCAGCCACATGTATAGGCTACGTCATGTTCTCTATGAGAGCCCCGGACACCTCCCCGATTAGTCGTGGAAAAACATGCAATTTCTGAACGTTACAGTAAATATTCTGTTTTTTTTTAAAAACGTTTCCTTGTCTGTTAAAGTTTTGTTGTGTTTCTTTTTAATTACTGAATCAAAGATATGAGGATAAGAATAGAGGGAGTCGTATGTTGTACAGATTGTAAAGACCTTTGAGCCAAATTCTTGTTTTTGGGCTGTATAAATAAAATTGACTTGAAACAGTTGCTGATTTAGAGTACTGGCACCTTTTTTATTCCAATTCAAGCACTGATAATAGGAGACCTTTAACCCGATGTTTCTGTTCCCAGCAGCGGCAACAACAAACCACCTGAGGTCCGTTTATAACAGAGCTGAAAGTCAGACAGTTTGGGAACTAATCACCAGCTGTCATCAACCAATTCGATTTCTACACTCCCCTTATATTCAACAGATGTGATTTTGTTTACTGAACATAAATCTGGCCTTGAAACTTCAAAACATCAATACAAGATGAGAGGTTGATTACAGCCTTTCAAAGTTGCATGAAAACATTACAGAAACAAACATCTCAACAACAATTGATCAGTGACAGGCTCTGATTGTTGAGCTCTCAAGATGCTTGTGAGTATTGTTGATTAATGCTTCCTAGTTCGTGCTTCTTGACACATTAACACATTAGAATTATGTAATGTTAAAAATAGAAATTCAGCAGATATCAACAGAGAGTAAAATGGATTGTGTAACAGGAAAGGAAAGATAGATGATAGCGTGTAATCAAAACAACTCCATTATAGTCAGAGAACATTAATCCACATGATTGCTCCAGGAGGAAATAGTCCAATCTTAATCTTGCCGAAACAAGGCAGAGGCAGACCCTAACTCATTAGGCGCTTTGAGCACCAGGAAAAGTGCTATATAAATCACATGTATTGTTATTATTATTCAGCCACAACATCCGTCACCACCACAGACAGGCTCTTAATCATTTCATAATGAGTTCCTTGAAAACAGAGCAGACACAAGGCCACATTTCCCCTAATTTCACTCTGACGTTAAACGTTTGAGAGTTTGTGAAGAGATAAGCCAGCACAGACATGTCTGTATTAAACCAAACCTTAACTTTATGAATGGCCAGGAAAGTAAACACTGGTAGGAATGCGAAATAAAACTGTACTGTACCAGTATTAGAATATGATTCAAGATTCAAGATTCAAGATATTTATTGTCATATGCACAGTAAACAGACAGTTACACCGTACAATGAAAATCTTACTTTGCTAGTCCACCCTATGCAAGTAAAATACAGGAATATAAAAATAAATAAATACTTAGAAAAAACAAATAAGTTTGGCACACGGCAACAGCAGCATAAAAGGGCACATAAGTAGCAGTTTAAAAAGATATTTAAATAGTATATAAATAGTTGTATTGCACATGGTTCACAGTGTATAAAATATTGCACGTCAGACAACAAATGCACTATGCATTGTTAAAGTAGGTAGTGCAAATGGTGAGTGGTGCTATGGGTTGTCAGCTTTACAAAGTGAGCTAAACAGCGTACCATATTTTCAAGATTTCATGAATTGAAACATCCATTTCACCTTGCTTTCATGTTACACACATCTAAATCAAATTCGACGAAGACCATATATAAAATTCATCAACAACTGTCTTTTTAAAGTCAATTGTTCCAACAATCACCATCAATGGTTTGAGACTTGGAAAGAGAGACTGAATAAGTAAGAGATATTTAAAAAATGTGCAACAACTATAAGAGATTTCATTGATTACTAACCCCCCGATTTAGACGCTGAATCTGTATCATCGAAGGAGACACAACAGAGGAATAAATGCAAAAGGTATATTCATCTACTGGCAATGCTTAAGGAGTCTTTAGCCTATTTTTAGCCTTTTCATGTGTTTAAAAAACCTGTTTGATGGCAAAAGGGTTAATGAAACATACGTGTCACATAGGGTAATAATACTTCCAATGAGGGGGATTTAAATGGTATCTTATCAATATTTCTTTGTATTTGGAACACTTTTCTTTTACTTTTCAAAACCTGCCTTGGTTTGAGTACGTGTAAAGGTCAGTAAGATTATACATTTTCCCTCTTAGTTTGGTCACTTTTCACCCAAAAACACAGTAACTATACCTTCTTTCTGTGCTTCAACTGTTTGTGGAGATTCCATTGATGTTCATTGAAGTTATACAGCTTGTGTGACCAAGAGCTAACTATAATCAACTAAATGTAATCATTGAATGTTATGACGAAGTGCGTGCACACTCAGAAAACCTTATGACCGCTGGTGAATGTCGCTGAAAAAGCAAAGTGCTTCGTAACGTTTGAACCGAGGCTGCTTGAGCTCCGTCACTCTCTGTCGACCTGGAAACACTCCCATCATTGAACAAGCTCCACTAATCCCTAACCACTGCATAAGGGTGAGAGACACTCAATCTGTGTGTGTGTGTGTGTGTGTGTGTGTGTGTGTGTGTGTGTGTGTGTGTGTGTGTGTGTGTGTGTGTGTGTGTGTGTGTGTGTGTGTGTGTGTGTGTGTGTGTGTGTGTGTGTGTGTGTGTGTGTGTGTGTGTTGTAGATAGAGAGAGGCAGAAAGCGAGTGTGTGTCTGCCTGAGAACTATTGGGATTTCCCTTTTTAATTAATTCAGGATTTGTTTAGGGCACGGGGTCAGAAACGGAGAGAGACATTTGCTCTTGTAAAACCATGAGGCTGATGAGTGTGTGTGTGTGTGTGTGTGTGTGTGTGTGTGTGTGTGTGTGTGTGTGTGTGTGTGTGTGTGTGTGTGTGTGTGTGTGTGTGTGCGTGCATGTGTGTGTGTGTTGGCACAAGAGAGGAACGCTAAAGAGTAGAATAGCAGAATTATAAATGAGGCAAAGAACAGACATAGAAAATATTTTAGTCTGTAACCTGGGAGATATTGTAAGGTGCTTTTTGATGGGAAAATGTACCATTTGCTAAGCCCCACCCCCTCGATATATTGATACACCTGTCTTTGATTTGCAGATAGATTTTGAAATGACTGCAGTTAATTTTACCAGCTTTATTCAGATAGCCTATCAAGCTAACATTTGCTCCCAAAGTGCCGCCTCGAGCTGTTTCAATGTTTCTTATTTGTTGTACATTTTGAATCTTAAGAGCTAAGATGTTATTAAATGTGCACCGTATGGCTACATTCATAGTTGGGAAACAAAATAGAGGCATTTATTACCCTGTTAAGATGAATTGTGATAATATTGCTGATGCTCGACACCTCCATCAGTTCAAAATGTCATCTTTCGAAAACTGCATGTCTAAAAACCTGCAGTACTTTTTTAATGCTAATTAGCATATTTTAGCATGCTTAATGGTGAACATGGTACACATTATACCTGCTTAAAGCATGTGAGAATGTTGGCCAATGTTAGCGTTTAGCACAATGCTAATGTATCATCTAATGTATGATATGTTTTTATCATATATAAAACTGATTCTCTATATGATGACAAAAAACATTTGTCAATTTTAAAAAAGTTTAATTAATAATGATTTTCACTTATGAAAAAGTCATCCACCCTGCTTTTGCAGCCCCTTTGATGATTTATGCACACGGTGTGGCAGTCACACACACACACACCCACACACACACACACACACACACACACACACACACACACACACACACACACACACACACACACACACACACACACATGCACACACACTGTTTCTGGATACTGTAATGATTCATAGGGAGTAGCTGAGTGTTTTTACAGTTTGGAGGGCTCTCACTCGTCAAAATGGCCCCTGGGTGCGCACATATGTTTAAAGGTCTATAATGTATGTGTGTGTGTGTGTGTGTGTGTGTGTGTGTGTGTGTGTGTGTGTGTGTGTGTGTGTGTGTGTGTGTGTGTGTGTGTGTGTGTGTGTGTGTGTGTGTGGACTTCATGTTCTGTGACATTTCTTAGACTAACACGAGTCAGCGAGTAAGAATTTCAAAACTCTTTATGAGGGTTTGAGAATTCTTTTTTTTCTCCATAGTTCAGTGAATGAGTGTGTTTTCAGTGAGTGTGGGAATCGAGTGTGTGTGACGGTGCACCTTTAAACAATATGAAATATGGAACTAGGAAAAGAGCCATTTCTCATCATCGTAAAAACAAAAAGGTTCTTTCAGCAAGAAAAATGTGAACCAATAAGATAAGATAAGAAGTACTTTATTGATTCCAATTTGGGAAATGTTTGCGTTGCAGCAGCATAAAAAGGCAAGGCAATGTACATTAGGGAAATTAAAACAAAATAAATAAAAATATTTCCCAAATAGAAATAAAATAGCATAAAAAAAGTAAAAAATATACATGTGGAAATACAATTTGACTGTAACAAAATATAAAGCAGGATATTATATATACATTAATTGTGCAAGGAATGGATTATTCAACATTAAATCGAATATAAATGTCAAATGTACAGTGGTAAGTCATGAGCCATTATGAGAATCAGCCGGCAGTGATATTGACATGTTTTGCATTGGAGGCGCAGGTGCGTGTGTGCATGCATGTGTGTGGTTCACAGGAATGTGCTGGGTGCAGTAATTGAGAGATAAAATCACGGCAGAAGGCTCGGTTGCTGACAGACACACACAGAGAGGTGATGAAGCTGACAGAGACGATCCTCTTCTTCACTTCCAGTAGCTGCATCTGTCAGGTGTGCTCACACTCACACACTTCCAGATCCTGACAGATTTCTGCAGTACCTGACCTGTGGCTTCATTCATCAGGAAATGATATGTGATTAACTTCATCTAACTTAAAGGATATGTGTGGTGATATTCCATATTTTCCTGATTCTCTAAAATTCCCATTAAGGCTTTATGCAATAAACCACCATTGCTATTGTCCAACTATTAAAGGGGCCCTCTTCTGCCCTTTGGGGTTTTCCATTTCCTGTAGTGTGTTATAGGCTGTGTGCATGTTAATGGTCTGCAAAGGCTAAAATCCCTGAGTTTCCTCCACCCCCCCCTGCCTGAAACGCCTCCATTGGCAACACACTCTCACTCCCTAAGCATCCAGGAGCGACGCTTGGTCAGGGTCCCGTGGCGTCCAGTTGTGACGCGCCAAGGCTCCTTCAGCTTCATAAACGGACGCAAAGAGCTTTCAACTGATTGCAATGTATTCCCATCGGCGGCGGTATTTGACGCTTAGGGAAGCACGGCATTCGTTTGTGTCGGAGGCTGTTAAAGGCAATGTGAGCGTCCATTCCCATTGGATAACGGAGAATTGTACACCCGGAAGTAAGTATTCCCCTTACTGTCGATTTATTTGACAGTGATATCTCCACTACTCATCAACTCAAAAACACCAGATTACTGTATCCTTGTTAATTAAACGACGGTTTTAGTGTGTGTACAATGCTTTTGTCACGTTTTCCCCTTCAATTCTGAGAAACAAGTCGTTTTCTATGAGTTTTGGATGGCCGAAGACATGACATTACCCACAATCCTCTGTAGCAACCATAGACTGTATACAAAAATTAAATAATACATTATTCCGAGTGTCCTTGCTTTTCTCTTTGAAAGTCATCACATAACGGCATTGTAATACATGTTTCGGCTGCATTAAATATGACATATCTGCCGTAGTTAACTATGTATAGAGCCCTGATGACAAGCTTCTAGACAAACAGGAACTGCCGCCAAAACTGAAAACTTGACGTGGATCTTAAATATATAAGCAATTAAACAACATCTTACATTTCTTTTCACACAATACGTCTCCTTGCAGTATCAACACTAATTCGGCTGACTTTTATATTTGATCCAAATAGATAGGCTGTATTTACGCCATAACGGTGCACAGCTGATAGAAAGGGACACCTACTGGTTAAAGCACGTTATTGCATTTTATAATTGTATTATTAGATATTAATAGGAGGATGTGCAAAACAGACAAACTAATAAGGCTTTATTTAAACATTAAAGAATACTTTAGGTTAAGGTCTTCTTTTGAATAAGAAAAAAGCTTTGGGGGTATAGAAGATGAATATGGAGGGATGAAACCCTCTTTGATGGTCACACATGCAGAGCACACAGCACACACAGTGAAATTTGTATCTACAGATAAATATTAAGCCTGACAAAGTACTTAACGTCTAATATATTGCTTTCCTGCAATGTTAACTATGTTTAAGCACTTATTTTAACTGATATTATACATATGTATTATACTCTTATAAGATGTATGTAGATAGTATAAGAAATGTGCAGAATATGACAATGTAATGGTGGAGGTACACACATATTGATAGATGTCTGTTGAGGAACCTGCGACCCAAGTTTTTCATTCATTGCATAACTACACCGTAGTTGTGTATAATATGATATGTCAATAAACCTTAGAAAATCTTGAAAGGGATGTGCAAAATAGTCATTATATACAGTCTTTAATTAACTATTAGTAGAGAATAACGACGAGTAAAGAATATACTTTATAGGGATCCTATTAATATCTAATAATAAAATTATAAAATGCAATAACGTGCTTTAACCAGTAGGTGTCCCTTTCTATCAGCTGTGCACCGTTATGGCGTAAATACAGCCTATCTACCTATTGGATCAAATATAAAAGTCAGCCGAATTAGTGTTGATACTGCAAGGAGACGTATTGTGTGAAAAGAAATGTAAGATGTTGTTTAATTGCTTATATATTTAAGATCCACGTCAAGTTTTCAGTTTCGGCGGCAGTTCCTGTTTGTCTAGAAGTCTTGTCATCAGGGCTCTATACATAGAGTTAACTACGGCAGATATGTCATATTTAATGCAGCCGAAACATGTATTACAATGCTGTTATGTGATGACTTTCAAAGAGAAAAGCAAGCACACTCGGAATAATGTATTATTTAATTGTTTTATACAGTCTATGTTTGCTACAGAGGATTGTGGGTAATGTCATGTCTTCGGCCATCCAAAACTCATAGAAAACGACTTGTTTCTCAGAATTGAAGGGGAAAACGTGACAAAAGCATTGTACACACACTAAAACCGTCGTTTAATTAACAAGGATACAGTAATCTGGTGTTTTTGAGTTGATGAGTAGTGGAGATATCACTGTCAAATCAATCGACAGTAAGGGGAATACTTACTTCCGGGTGTACAATTCTCCGTTATCCAATGGGAATGGACGCTCACATTGCCTTTAACAGCCTCCGACACAAACGAATGCCGTGCTTCCCTAAGCGTCAAATACCGCCGCCGATGAGAATACATTGCAATCAGTTGAAAGCTCTTTGCGTCCGTTTATGAAGCTGAAGGAGCCTCGGCGCGTCACAACTGGACGCCACGGGACCCTGACCAAGCGTCGCTCCTGGACGCTTAGGGAGTGAGAGTGTGTTGCCATTGGACTCCTTTGTTTACCTTCTAAACATAGTGACGTCTCACGCTGCTATTGGCTAGCACTCAAACACATTGTACGTGGTAGGCTAAGGGGCGGGACATCTCTAAGCAGTTGACCAATCACAACAGAGCCGGCCAGCTAACCAATCAGAGCAGACTGAGCTCTGGTTTCAGACAGAGGGTGAAACATATATACACCTGTTTTAAATCTTAAAACAGGTGTATATACAGTATTTATAATATATTAAACTATTTATTTGAGACCACTTTATAAAGATGTATTTCAGAATGACTCCTTCTTTCTTGACAATATGTATTTTGGTAATAAAATGTACTAGCATCCTAGAAAATAGTTGTAGTCCGGACCAAAGTGATCCAAGTCAAACTACCAGCATTTTACTCAGCAGTTCCAGCCGAGCCGTTTGTGTGCAGATGGGAAAAGCTGATGTGAGAATTGGAGTAATGATTTTCCAAAGGCCAGAGATATAACTTGTTACAGGAAACACAGGGGACGGCTTAAGGTGGGTTTGCTGTTGAGCTGCATCCAAGCACACTTCCCTCTCTTATTGGACCCACCAGAGTAGCGCGCGAGTGTGTGTGTGTGTGTGTGTGTGTGTGTGTGTGTGTGTGTGTGTGTGTGTATGTGTGTGTGTGTGTGTGTGTGTGCGTGTGTGTGTGTGTGTGTGTGTGTGTGTGTGTGTGTGTGTGTGTGTGTGTGTGTGTGTGTGTGTGTGTGTGTGTGTGTGTGTGTGTGTGTGTGTGTGGTGTCTACACAATACCCAGCGGGGCAGTTGTAGTTAATATGACCAGGGTCAGGGATATGGTGGGTTATGAAACTTAACTCTCCTCGTAAACCGACTCATTTCGACCATAACAAGCAGAGCACACGAGGAGAATGGTGGGAGCGAATGTGGAGGGAATGAGGAGCAAGGTGGTTTAATAAGGTAGGAAAGGACCTAAGGAGAAGTATTTAGGGGTTGAGAAGGGTGATGGAAACAAGGAGGGTAACGAGATGAGTGAAAACTGAAAGTTAACTGAGAAGAAAGGCAGACAAGAGGAAGCAACTGATCTGTCTTATTCGTCTAGTGTTTACTTCCTGTCTGTCTTCTTCTGCTGTTCCCTTTAGTGTTTACTTCCTGTCTGTCTTCTTCTGCTGTTCCCTTTAGTGTTTACTTCCTGTCTGTCTTCTTCTGCTGTTCCTGTTAGTGTTTACTTCCTGTCTGTCTTCTTCTGCTGTTCCCGTTAGTGTTTACTTCCTGTCTGTCTTCTTCTGCTGTTCCCGTTAGTGTTTACTTCCTGTCTGTCTTCTTCTGCTGTTCCCTTTAGTGTTTACTTCCTGTCTGTCTTCTTCTGCTGTTCCCGTTAGTGTTTACTTCCTGTCTGTCTTCTTCTGCTGTTCCCGTTAGTGTTTACTTCCTGTCTGTCTTCTTCTGCTGTTCCCGTTAGTGTTTACTTCCTGTCTGTCTTCTTCTGCTGTTCCCGTTAGTGTTTACTTCCTGTCTGTCTTCTTCTGCTGTTCCCTTTAGTGTTTACTTCCTGTCTGTCTTCTTCTGCTGTTCCTGTTAGTGTTTACTTCCTGTCTGTCTTCTTCTGCTGTTCCCGTTAGTGTTTACTTCCTGTCTGTCTTCTTCTGCTGTTCCCGTTAGTGTTTACTTCCTGGGTGTTTCTCAATCGCGAGTATGCTTGCTTGGTAGCACATGTCTGCCGAGCATCTTGCTTCAGAAGCGAGGCAAGAATACTTCCTGGCATTCGGAAAACAAAGAGTGGAACAGGTAAGGAAATCATTCATAAAAGAAGGATGCAGGAAGAAATAGATTGGAAAATAGGGAAACAGCAAAAGAAAGGACAGACATTTGGCAAAGAAAGATGGAAGGAAAGGTAGCAAATGGAGTGAAGGAGGAGGGAGGCATCATATGTGAGGGATGGAGGGATGGATGGAGGAATGTGAGTGTTAATCCGTGTGTGAGAGCAGCGGCTCAGTGTCAGATGTCTGCTGTGAAAGGGCCTGTGTCACTGCCGAATCACAGAGATGGCAAAAGTACACACATCCTTTACTCAAGTAGAAGTACAGATACTCGTGTTTAAAAATACTCTGGTAAAAGTAGAAGTACTGACTAAACTTCTTTACTCAAGTGAAAGTAAAGAGGGCTTTGAAATGTACTTCAGTAAAAAGTACCCATAACTAGCAGCTGTTTTAAAGAGTACCTGACCTCCCTTTATATTAATAGAACAATAATGTCATTGTTAGCTAATGAATGTTTCCATGCTGAACAACGGCAACATGACAACGTTTTCATTGGTCCCTCTTCTTTAGAGAAGACCAGGAAATGATGGATACACGGATCGTGTTCAAATCAATAGGCACGCAATGACTCTAAATAATAATGATCACGCCACCAAACACACATTCAAACTAAAGTAGCCTGTTTGGAAAATGTAAGAAGTAGAAAGTAAAAAGTTGTCAGAAAAATAAGTAGTGGAGTAAAGTACTGATACCAGAAACATGTACTTAAGTACAGTAACACAGTATTTGTACTCCACTACTTCCCACCTCTGATGACGAATCACTGCACAGAGAACAAGCTGCAGCAAACCTGACAACAGCAATGTGTTTATGAGTATGACGGAGCAGCAAGCAAGCAAACTAAATAGAGAAACACTAAAAGAAAACTGAGGAGAAGGTGTGGGGAAAGCAGTTTTAAATGTCCGCCTCTCTACCTGTTGGCCCGTGAGGCTGAACGTCTGTCATCAGAGAGATTCTGTGTCCTGAACGGGAGCCAATTTGTAGAGAATTTGTAACCCTCCATCATCCTCTTTCTCCCGCTCTGATTCCGTCTGGCTGACATTTTTATGCCTGGGGATTGTTGTCGCAATACCACAGAGAAGTACGAACCGAAACCATACACACACACACACACACACACACACACACACACACACACACACACACACACACACACACACACACACACACACACACACACACACACACTTAACAGACACACTTAACAGACAAACTAATACTCTCAAGAATGATTGGTAGACTATTTAGACACATTGCAAAAAGTGTTATGCTTCCACACTGTTGTATAAACCCACCTGTTTGCCTTATGCCTTGGTCATTAGCCCATTTGGAACTAATAATATCATAATAATAGTAATAATACAACTTTATTTGTTTAGTGACAAAAAAGTGCTTTCACAATATGACAACACAAGATAAAAAGAAAAGAAGAAATTCAATTCAGGTCGAGGTTTAAAACATTTTTTCACACATGCAGCTTTAGTACATGATAAGATTTCAAAGAATACAAGGAGACAAAATAGGTTTCATTATAAAATAAAGATGCCATAAATTGACCCACTGTGGGACGAAAAAAAGCTTTCTGATTCAGAAAATAAAGTAAAAATAAATAATAATTTTAATATCCACAAGATAACCCACTCAGTAAAATGAAGACAAAAGGAATAACTAGAATAATGCTGCAGCTCTTACTATGGTTTTGTTTGTTAGAATATAATACATCTGCATTTTGTATGTATATGGTTTATTGCACTTATTGTAAGTCACTTTTATAAAAGTCTGGTACATATTACATTGAAGACTCCAACTGCAAACTAATGCATGAACAACTTACTTGCATATTCATTGATTGGCACCCCAACTCATGAACACCTAGCATGAGCACAGCCCTCTCTGAAAGGTGTGTGAGTGTGTGTGTGTGTGTGTGTGTGTGTGTGTGTGTGTGTGTGTGTGTGTGTGTGTGTGTGTGTGTGTGTGTGTGTGTGTGTGTGTGTGTGTGTGTGTGTGGTACTAATTGCACTCGCTCTGTCTACAAAACAACTTCCTAATTTTTCACCTGCCTCACACACACATTCCACCCTGACACGCTGATTCAACCCTCTCTCTCTCTCTCTCTCTCCGTCTGATCTCATTGCTTCCTGTTCTTCTCCCAGATAGGTGAGTGAGTGTGTGTGTGTGTGTGTGTGTGTGTGTGTGTGTGTGTGTGTGTGTGTGTGTGTGTTTTGGGGCTGCGGGGCAGATTTAGGATGACTGATGGGTTGTGAGCGGTGCTGAGGGACACCTGAGACAGCAGGCGGATCAGATGGACATCACTCCATCAGTAAAGTGTCAGTAAGACACACACACACACACACACACATACACACACACACACACACACACACACACACACACACACACACACACACACACACACACAGACAAACCGCCAGTCATACACAACTGCACAGATAAAATCGCACATCTGAACACAGACACCATAGAAACATCACAACACTGACCCAACCACCCACACACATACACACACACACACACACACACACACACACACACACACACACACACACACACACACACACACACACACACACACACCTCCACCGGTGCAAGTCCACATCTGGATGATGTGGGTAATGGAATGGTGGGGTGGTGGGGGGTTAACAAAGAGAGATAGGGTGCTGTGACCAGGACCCTAAACATATATATACACACACACACACACATAAAAGTTGGCCTGAGGCAGATTCTTTAGACTATAGACTCCATCCTGGGTGGTAAGATTCACACACACACACACACACACACACACACACACACACACACACACACACACACACACACACACACACACACACACACACACACACACACACAGTGTTGGTTGGTGATGGAAGTGAAGTGTCAGAAAAGAGTGTTGGATTAAACTCATATAGCAGAAGCATTGGAGTGGTAATCACATTGAACTGGTACCAGTAAATAATCAAGTGTGTGTGTGTGTGTGTGTGTGTGTGTGTGTGTGTGTGTGTGTGTGTGTGTGTGTGTGTGTGTGTGTGTGTGTGTGTGTGTGTGTGTGTGTGTGTGTGTGTGTGTGTGTGTGTGTGTGTGTGTGTGTGTGTGTGTTGCTGTATGTTCACGTGTGGTAGAGAGGTGGTAACTCCATCCGAGACCCTCAGAGTGACCCCAAAACACAAACTGACCCCCCCCCTCCCACTCCCGCCTGAGGCCGCACACAAGCCAAAACACACACTCAGCCGAGCCACACACAGTCACACACACCAGAGGCTGGTACTATGAAGCAGGTTCAACACATGCAGGAAATATATAATATATATGATCTGGCTTCACTAACTCTAACAACTGCAATCTTGCCATGAACTCTGTCAAATACACAGTATCAGGAGATGACAAAACCAGGTTACACACAGGATAAAAAAGAAAATCATTGTATTAATATTAAATAAATAACATGAAACAAAACAAAGAATTGAAAGGATCGCTCTGATATTGTAAAAAACGAAGTTAAGTGTCTGATGCACCCAATAACCAAACACATGACATGCAGAACCTACAGTAGTTACCTATTTATTTATCTATATTATTACATGGCTTGGTTAAATACTCAATTCTGATTGGTCAATTTGGACATTTGGGGGTCTGTTAATTTTCGCGAACAGACCGTTGCTAAGGAGAATAGACTGTTGCTAAGGAGGATCAAGGGACAATGTGCAGACATATCAATCCACAGAAAGAAGTCCGGTACATTTAACATCAGCTGTCGACAACAAATATTATTTTTCATCCATCAGAAACCAACATTTGAATACTTTTTTAATGTTCATTTTAATATTTGTGGAGAGCAAGAAACGTTGGATTATTGACGGCTAAACTGTCCCCAATAAAAAAAAGGAAAATGAGAAGTAAAGAGGTTAGTAGACAGAGCGTTGGACATCAGAGAAGTCAACAGCAGTTACAGCCGTTGGTGCACAGTGGAACAAACCATTTTTGTTCTTAGCGAAAGCAAAACAAATTATCATTTTCAGTCAAGTGGCAGGTTTATTTAGTATATAGCCGTGTAATAAGCGGGATAATGTGCAGCGAGACGTTCAATGATGAGAGAAGAATAATCACAAGGTGATCAGGATCCCAAGATGAAGCGAGAGATCCTAGTCACCTTGGAAGTCTCTCTACGCTACGTTATAAGATGTTGTGTATGAGACAGTAGGTAGCCTTCTAATAGAGATCCCTCAGTAGTGAGCTCACCTCAGGGAGTGTCTGTGGTTTCAGTGTTAAACCTCCGAGCCGCGCTGCCTCTCTCTCCGTGAGATTTTAATCACTCTTTGTTTATTCAAGCTATTGTATTTTTAATCCCTGACACTTAGGATGATACCTCTGCTGAGCTGTGGCGCAGCGACTGACTGCACGCATGTGTGAGCTGTTTTTCTTGGCAGTGTGTCTGACTTAGTGAAGGAAAGATGGCGTGAAATAAGTAGAGATGTTAACTAATCATTTACTGACTCAAAGGAAAAGAAGGAAAACATGTACTACACTAATATATATATATATATGCAACTTCAAGTGTGTGATTATAAATACAATTATGTTTTTTAAAGCTCTTTTAAGGGGAAGTATTACAGCAGCAGTAATACATAATGTATTGATTCCTGGGGAAAATTAGGTGCCATGACAGTTGCCAGGAGGCTCAGTGGTTAGTGTCCTGGACTTTGATTCAGGGGATAGCAAGTTCGAGTCCCACTGCAGTCAGCATGTCGTTGTGTCCCTGGGCAAGACACTTCACCCCAAATTGTTCCTGTGGGGATTGTCCAGAGTACTGAATGTATGTAAGTCGCTTTGGATAAAGGCGTCTAACAAATGACATGTAATGTAATGACAGTTGATCCATATTAGATTATTACACTCAACACAGAAACCCTCTGAAGACCCAGACTCATGGTGAAGATTTCGATGCAATCTTTGTCGGCACAAACAGCCATTGAAGGAAATGTTGGAAACGTTGTTGATGGAAGCTTTGCCAAAACAGTCCGGCAGCCATCAATTGAAACGTTTTTGTTAGATATAGCCTGGTGCAGCCATGTTTCCTTAAACCATAATACACTTGTTCTGAGCACCATGCTAACCACAATTAGCTTCTTCCTGGTGGAGGCAGACATCTGGTTGCTTCGTGGATGCACAACAGCAGCAACTCATTGGCTAAAAAACAAACAAAACTCTCTCCCTCTCTCTACAAGAAAGTATAGAGAGGGCACAGCTTAATAAGTTACTTAAAGAAGTTATCGACAGAGAAATAACAAGTAAGATTGAAAAAGAAAGCTAAAAGTAGAAAATAGGATAAATCTACCAGGAGCAACTGCAACAAGCTGCATGTACGGTCGGCACATGCGCATCAAAAGTAATATGAAAATGTCTAAAGAATAAACATCAAGCATCAACCAAAAAAGACCCTTTACTACAAAGAGCAGAAACCTTTTCATGAACATTTGGTAGTGCATGTAAATGAGTGCATGTATATCTCCAATCTCTCTGATGCCTAAACCACAACATGCTGCTTATTACAGTACATGTTTTTCACATGTGTTTGAGTGTAGAGTATATGAAAAACACCAGTTACAAAGCGAATCAGACAGATTCATTGCAAATGGAAACAAAGGTTTTGAGTCAGCTGCGATCAGATCAGATCCTCTGAGTATCATCAGATATCATGAGGAGCCACACAGATTCCTCTCAGAGAACATCTGCTCAGCACATGACCTGAAGACATGCCATAAGAGCAGAGGTGGGAAGTAGTGGAGTACAAATACTTTGTTACTGTACTTAAGTACATTTTTCTGGTGTCAGTACTTTACTCCACTACTTATTTTTCTGATGACTTTTTACTTTCTACTTCTTACATGTTGAACACAAATACCTGTACTTTCTACTTCTTACATGTTGAACACAAATACCTGTACTTTCTACTTCTTACATGTTGAACCCAAATACCTGAACTTTCTACTTCTTACATGTTGAACACAAATACCTGTACTTTCTACTTCTTACATGTTGAACACAAATACCTGTACTTTCTACTTCTTACATTTCCCAAACAGGCTGGTTCCTTTAGTTTGAATGTGTGTTTCGTGGCGTGATCATTATTATTTAGAGTCATTGCGTGCCTATTGATTTGAACACGATCCGTGTATCCATCATTTCCTGGTCTTCTCTAAAGAAGAGGGACCAATGAAAACGTTGTCATGTTGCCGTTGTTCAGCATGGAAACATTCATTAGCTAACAATGACATTATTGTTCTATTAATATAAAGGGAGGTCAGGTACTCTTTAAAACAGCTGCTAGTTATGGGTACTTTCTACTTAAGTACATTTCAAAGCCCTCTTTACTTTTACTTGAGTAAAGAAGTTCAGTCAGTACTTCTACTTTTACCAGAGTATTTTTAAACACGAGTATCTGTACTTCTACTTGAGTAAAGGATGTGTGTACTTTTGCCCTCTCTGCATTCAACCACCAGCTCTCTGGAGACTGAAAGCTCTGCTGTGATGCGCTTTTAAGGAGAAAAATGAGTCGGGATGAGGGAGAAACTGAAGACTCGAGGGATGGTATAAATGGAGCAGAAGTGGAGAACTGACAGCGTTATCAGATATTGATTTGCGGTGAATTTGTCTTGTGAGTGCATTGTTTAAGCATGATCCGTGATTTCTTCCAGATGATTTATATTATCCGTCTGCCGATGTGATTTACAAGCAGGGCTGGGATGGTTACTCTCAAAAAGCATTATGTTACAATGACGAAAAATGTAATCAGTAACCTAATCTGAGTATCAAAATATATAAAAGTAATGTGACCTGATTGCTCTCCGTTGCTTTTGTGATCCCTCAATAGCAAATGCAAAAAGTTAAAGAGAAAAAAATATCAATACGATTATTTTTACATAAGTGTATTATGTAAGACAACAGAACAATGTGACCTTAGAAAAGAAGAAACCAAGATGTTAACGATCAAAAATGATTTTATTCATAGTAAAACCAACTTTTCATTTTGCATATTCAGGCAGAGCCTCTACACCAACACTGAAACTCATGAGCACATACTAGTTTAAAAAAGCAGAAATAAAATCTGAGCTGACAGAAAATGCTCTGTTTTTGTTTAACACACACAGTTAAGCTCACACACACTATTTTAAGAACATATAGGTTCACCTACTGAATTCAAAACAGAACAAATGAAGCAAAGAAAGTGGAAACCATAAAGCAGATTCAGGCAGTAGAAGTAGAGATTCACTCTTAAAGTATTATCCTACAGAGAAGAGATAACATCTGATCCTTTACAACAAACACTATATGCTCTTCTTAGGTTTTTACCATTGTAATCTTGCTAGTGACCCCCATTGTTATAAATGTAACAGTAATCTGAGTATGTCCTTTTCTATGTAACTGTAAGGGAATACAGTTACCTTTTTTTGTAACCTGATAACTTAATCCCACTACATCTAATCAGTTACTCTTCAAGCCTGTTTACAAGACATTTTGTGGTGTTCAGACCAAATCTAAATACCACCCTGCAAACTCAGTGCCACAGATCTTATGTCCATCTCATTTCCCCCCGTCATGTACCCCCTCACATCCAATCTGTGCCTACACCTCGACCTCCTGGAACCCGTCATATTGACAGCACATGTGGGCTTTACCCCTGCATGTGTGCACTAATGAATTCATGCATTAACAACTCAAAGTGTGCATATGAAACATATTTTTCTGTATCTGTGTCAGAGCGGAAACAGGTCCCTCTCACTGCCAGTAAAGTCCCATTAATCACCCTCGGATGGGACCGTATGTCTGTAACTTTAAACCACAAATGCCTCGCTGCTTATGAACATTGTCTGTCCTCCATCGATCACACATCTGGATCCCATTGTCTTTTGCCCCGACATCAGACAGTCATCTGGAGCGCATGGAAGAAGAGGGAGGGAACGGAGGGGAAGAAGGGCACTCCGATTACGGGTAGAGTGATTAATCATAACCAGAGATGGCAAAAGTACACACATCCTTTACTCAAGTAGAAGTACAGATACTCGTGTTTAAAAATACTCTGGTAAAAGTAGAAGTACTGACTAAACTTCTTTACTCAAGTAAAAGTAAAGAAGTATGGGCTTTGAAATGTACTTCAGTAAAAAGTACCCATAACTAGCAGCTGTTTTAAAGAGTACCTGACCTCCCTTTATATTAATAGAACAATAATGTCATTGTTAGCTAATGAATGTTTCCATGCTGAACAACGGCAACATGACAACGTTTTCATTGGTCCCTCTTCTTTAGAGAAGACCAGGAAATGATGGATACACGGATCGTGTTCAAATCAATAGGCACGCAATGACTCTAAATAATAATGATCACGCCACCAAACACACATTCAAACTAAAGGAACCAGCCTGTTTGGAAAATGTAAGAAGTAGAAAGTACAGGTGTTTGTGTTCAAAATGTAAGAAGTAGAAAGTACAGGTATTTGTGTTCAAAATGTAAGAAGTCAAAGTAAAAAGTCATCAGAAAAATAAGTAGTGGAGTAAAGTACAGGTACCAGAAAAATGTACTAGTAATGAAGTATTTGTACTCCACTACTTCCCACCTCTGATCAAAACCATATTGGAGAGGGATGGCGCAACGACAGAGTGGGACCGCAGGGCAGAATGATAATGGCTGCTCCTCTGGGTTTGAGGTGGCGATAATACTGTAAAACAGAGGGGCTCGGGGCCAAAAGGAGACCGTTAAGCCTGGAAACGAGGTTAAAGGGTAAGACCTGAAGTGTTATCCGAGAAGTTAAGGTTAATTAGCGCGCTGCATTAGCAGTCACAGCTCTGTTTCACATTAGCATAAGAAACGTATTGCTTCGAAAGAGCGATGCAGGTAATCTGAGGTCTCATGTCTGACTGGGTTTGTTTGAAAATGATGCACTTTTAAACAAAAAAGCAGACTCTTTTCCTGTAAGACATAAATTGCCATTAATTCCTGCACAGTTCTGTCATCCAAAACGGTTCAAAGCAAAGTGACTACATATCTTCTAAAATGGACAAGGACAGTGGACATTCATTTGCATAGAGAGGGTACATTTGTGTCATTTACAGATCGTCATGTGTGTACCTCTGACAAACTCACAGTTTGTATGAAATCCTACGATAGTTATTTTTGTAATGTTTAATGCGTTCTCTAATGAATGTCAAGCAACACGATCAGTTATCCTGCAGGCCCCTGCTGTGTAGAACATGATGAGGAAACAAAGGTTACCTGACTGATAAGATTATGGCTTAGGTTAAATAAGATTGTTCTAAAGTAACGCCAAAAACTCAAGTTAGGTGACAAAACTAAGGACTATTGGTTTCTCATTTGACTCACAGCGGTCTTATCAGTGATATTCCATTGTTTGTTTGTAGTTACCGATTCCCGCAGATGTATGACACAAGGACTTAAAGGTCTCCGATTATACTATTTTTAGGCATATATTATAGGTCTCAGATATATAAAAAACATGTCTATGAAGTGTTTTGCTCAAAATACCAAACAGATCACCCATTCTAGCCTCATCCCCCTCTATTTCAGCCCTGTTAAGAGAAGTGCTGATTCTGGGTCCTTAGCTTCCAAACCACATCAAGGATTATTTCTGAAACAGTATGGAGCTCAAATGCTTTTTCTCTCTCAGGTTTACCAAAAGGTGAGTTCCTTCTTTTATTTCCTGCTTTTTTACACATGCTCTCTCCAGTACAGGTTAGCTCTGAGTGTTAGCGTGCTTGCTAACGTAAACAAAGACCATATTACGTCCAAAACACGTCGGGCATTGTTTCTGATAGCGACTTTCTGATAGGGCCGTGGGTCCACATTTCAGATATTACATCATATCGGACGCAAATCTGGATCAGCTCCGTTGTAGCCCCGTTTTTAGAGATTTGGGTACGGAGGAAAAGAGAGAGGGTTTTATTTTCTGACACTTTGTGAGTTCCCTGACACACCGGGGACATATTTATGTATAAAAGACATCAAAAAGTGCATTTTGCATGATACCTTAAAGACCTTAAAGAAAGATTGTTCTCTCTTCATGAAGCAAAGATGAAGAATAGGAAACAGGACTGCTGGTGAAAGGAGAAAAGGAAATATTTTAGTTTTCTGACAGAAGATGCGGAGGGAGTTAGGATGTTTGGCTTGCTGTGGGGAAATGAAGGTATCCAATAATTCCCAGTTCACTGTATTGTTGAGCCATATTCTGTTGACTACATGCCAAAGTACATGGAGTATTTTTAACGTCTCTTTAAACTCCTAACATTTCTGAAGCAAGAAGGGGAATAGAGTGGTGCAGTGACTTGTGTAAGATTAAGTTAGCATTGCAAGCAGTCCCTCGACAAAAAGCAATGGTATTTCCCCTTTGGATTTCGATAAAATTGCAGAAAATAAGCTTTGTGGCCAAGACACCTTTATGATACTTAACACGTTGTGTACAGCAGGATAATCTGCACATTGGAACACCTTTTTATCGCGATTTTTGAAGTGTCCGCAGAAATAAAATGCTAAATTAAAGCTATAAACAAACTACATCACGGTCATTGGCTGCGAATCACCACTAAGCTTAAAGCAGAATTGTGTTGACGTCTAGAGAGATAGAGAGAGAAAGAGAGAGAGAGAGAGAGAGAGAGAGAGAGAGAGAGAGAGAGAGAGAGAGAGAGAGAGAGAGAGAGAGAGAGAGAGAGAGAGAGAGAGAGAGATACTTTATTGATCCCAATCTGGGAAATTATTTCGTTACAGAAGCAGCAGTGTGTTCAGACATTAAAATACAAATACTTAAAAAGTGGAATAGAGAATTAACAATTACAAATCAAATGTAAATGACAAATATTATATCATAAAAACAATATAGAATATTCTGGATAACTGAAATATTCTAAAGAATAAGTCAAAAATACTGCAGTAGCAGGAATAAAGGGATAGGCTTATAGTAGTTTAGTCACTTGTTAGCAATCGCTGTTTTTATGACACAACGAAGATATGGACATTTACGAGTGGAGCATTTACCGACTTATTTTATGTCGTAGAACAAAACATGAACATCTATTCAACTTGTGTTAACAAAATACCTTATATCAGACACAAACACGTACAAAAATGATTTGACTTTGAGACTGGGGAACCGAAAAGTGATAAAATGCTTTATTTTGTCTGTGTTTGAGGACTCATTACTGCACCACTCGTTAGAAAAACGTTTTGCCTGACGTCACCCTTCATCAGGAACACCTGTACCAGCAAAAGGCTCTTTATTCCGCAGTGGTTCCTTAAAAATGAAATAACTTGCAGCTCCATAGAGCTCTCCTCCCAACAGAGACAACTCAACCAAACACTCCTCTCACCTTCACTAGAATGTCCTCTGAGCTTCCATCTCTAAATTCCTCTCAAGTTCACTCAATCTCCTCGTTACGTGGCAGAAAGGGAGTTGTTGAAAGGCACGCTGTTTAAAAAAGTGAATCAATAAAAGTCTTCTGTGAGACTCTCCAGATGCTGGACACCAGACAAACTTTATCTTCTTCGTCTTCATCCTCCTCCTCTGCTCACAACAACACCAGAACACGTTCAAAAGGATTCACTTAACGGATGGAGTGTGAGTTTCAACAGTTCTTCCAGAGATTGTGAAACCTTTATCCCCGGGGGACCTCCAATAACAAAACACTGCAAAATATTATTGTTCGCTTTTTTACATAAACTTCATGTGGACATCCAACACAGTCTCACGGCATTTCGTGTTATAGTCACGAAATTAATCTATTGATTCGTGTTCACCAACACGATTTCGCCATTTTTTTCGTGTCACACAGAACGATTTTAAAAGCAATGTAAATAATAACAAATTAGAAGGAAAAAGACATTTAAAAAAATACAGATTTAAGTATTCTGACACAGAACGATTTTAGAAGCAATGTATTGGTAGTATGTTTCGTGCCTGCACCAAAATAATAACAAATTAGAAGGAAAAAAAGATGACATAAAATACAGATGTCAGTATTCTGAGGCTCTGAGCCATTTCTTTTCCTCACTGACGGCAAAAAAACTCAGACATTATACAATTTAAAATAAAAGGGATAGGGTTAGGCTTAGGGTAAGATATTGAGTAAGAACATGTTTTTATGAACCACACAGCTTCTGGTCTTCCAAGACCCGACCGGACAAAAAGACGTGGTGCAGGCACGAAACATACTACCAATAGAAATACATTGCATTTAAAATCGTTCTGTGTGACACGAAAAAAATGTGAAAATCGTGTTGGTGAACACGAATCAATAGATTAAATTAATTTTGTGACTATAACACGAAATGCCGTGAGACTGGGTTGCAAGGACATCATACGGTCAAACAATTGAAATGATGACTTTGATAAGTGTCTTTTGTCAAGTGGTTCCACATCATGGTATTCTTTTAACATCAGTTATTCTTTGACTATATCGAGACTCATTCTTTGTAGTATATTTAAAACTGTGCCACATTGAAAGGGCTCCGCTTCTTGACTCACACATTAATACCGTCCAAAATAAAACTCTGCAGGCGTAGATTTCTTTGCCTAGCTTTGGCTGATGTATTCACGTCTTCCATAAAATTAATGACCACCAAAACAGAAAGATATGGACACAAGATGTGTGCAACTGTATTTAGTATCCATTTGAACATGATTTAAGTGGGGGGTGGACCTAACCTCCTCTAGGGGGGTCCGGGGGCATGCTCCCCCGGGAAGATTATTTTGTTTTAATGTTGAAGTTAAAAGCGTCAATCTGGTGCACTTTGAGAGCAACATTAGGAGATCTATGGATACATCTCTCAACACGATATCAAACAGAACTGTAAACAGATTTACTTTTTCTTTATGGATATTTTACAAATCACTCCACTTTCAAACTGTATTCTTGTTTATTACTAACAATTTTTTTGTACTGTTATATAGTATTTTATACCTGTTTTTCCCCTATTCTCCTATTCTTTTATAACTATAATGATCATATAAAGGTGTGCCTTTACCTCACTGAGCTGAAGTTATCAGAGCCGCTCAGTCTTTCAGGAGAGAGCTCTCTAAAGCTCTTCCCCCCGCGGCCGCTTACACAGTCAATTCCAATGTTAACAAAAGCACACAGAAGCTGTATACGTTTTTTGGGAGTTTGATTTATTTTAAATGAAAGGGCCCATGTCATGGCCATTTCCACTGATCATAATTACATTGTTGAGGTATACTAACATAGATTTATACTGTGCAATTTTCCAAACTCACATTGGTTTCGCATACAGCATCTCTGTCAAGCATGTGTATTCAGCAGTATTCACTTTCTCCACTAAACGACTCGTTGGAGCTCTTGCCCCCCCCTCCCTGTGAGCCTAGTGTGCTCCGATTGGTCAGCTCGGCCACTCGTTCTGATTAGTCAACCACCAGAGAGGCTGCGCCCATGTCAGTGCTTTTCCCGGCTGCTCTCAGCGTAACATCAGTCTTATCATGGCGTCGGTACAGCGGTATATTTTATATACATATATATTTTTAACTGTTGTTATAGAAGAGTGTGACGGCCCCAGGGCCTTTGTCTTACGATGGGGTGGAGCTGAAGAGGCTAATCGGCACGATCACGGACACCTCCGGACACAGTCTCTCTCCAAAGCGGCTGCAGGAAGACTAACTCTGCGATCCTCTCAACCACCTGTCTCTGCATTTACCACAATAAATGTGCCGTGGTTTTGTAAACTCGTGTATGTCTCCTTGTCTTTCCGTTGTGGCCTACGAGCTACTCTCATAACAAAGAGTAAGTTATTTTTACCCGTTATAAACTACTACTGTTTGATGAGAAATCAAATCATGGTTTGCTATATATGAATTCAGGGAAGAAAGGATAGGCCTACTAAGTATTTCCATTAAACTTTATTTTTAGAAATGTACAAAATGAACATAAATATACATATATACACGGTATATCATCCATTCCTCCTCCTCGCATCTTGCCTGCGCACAGTCGGTGCGGTGCCTTTTAGCACCCTCAGTAGTAGTAGAATCCCTTCCCCGTCATGGATTGTCCGCCAGGATCTGGCTGGACGAAATCAAATGCAAATCATAAAATATTAGAGAAACTTAGTTGTTTTAGACTCGTTAGTAGTAGTTGTGTAATGAACAGCTTGCCTGCTAATATGCTAACCTAGCTTTGTTTACCTTGGTAGCTAACACGATATGAACGTTAGCTTGGAGGAAAGGCAACTATAATGCAGTGTAATCAAACTACTATGAACAAAAGCTAGTGGTTCATATTAGGCTAGCAATAACGTGTTTATAATTGCAATCGTATACGGGTATTCTGCTACGTTCGGTCATACAATGTAACTTGCATGAATACATTGTTTTGCGCTAGCATACAGCTAGCCTCGTTAGCTACATGCAGTATATGTACGGTCACAATGTACGGTAAATCACAGTACAGTATACTGTATGAGTATTCCGTGTGTGTGACTGCAGACATTCTCCTGCCATGACAAACATGTAAGGCCATCTGCTGACATTGTAGTTGATATATTTAAACGCTAGCAACGTAGCATCACAAAAATGTTTTTCTGACCAAAACTAGCTCTAGCTCCGTGTGTTAGATCGCTACGCCAGCTATAATGTAATTACGTTTCGCGACTGACCGGCAAATCGCCCGGAGTATACTGTCAATAGGTATTTTGTGTGTGAATGCAGACATTCTCCTGCTATGAGATACATGTATGCAAGGCCATCTGCTGATATTAGAGTTGATATATGGAAACTCTAGCAACTTAGTTAGCACAGTTAGCACTGTGTCAATGGCTTAGCAGTCCAACACAGTTTACACATTTAAACAGTCTTGTTTGATAAATACACAAATAACAATGCAAACTTACAGGTTGTATACCCAGATCTTCCCCTGCTCCAAACGGTCCAAACAAGCTGTGCATATCCGGCCTCAAACTGGGCAATGTTTTGGAAGCTTTCGTCTGTGAAATGCCGGTTCTTCGAACCTCTGGAGGAGGAACACGCCGCTGCTGGTGTGGCCATAGCTCTTCGGGATTGGTCCATTTCGTTCCGGGTACCGCATGACATCAGGCGGTACCCGGAACTAAATGGAAGACTCAAATGGGCAGTGACGTATCTCCAACGAGGCGTTTTGGGGAGGTATTTTCTGTGTTAGAGTTTTACTCGCTACAGGGTGTACTTTGAGGGTTTTGACTCTGCACACCGTTTACATGCATAAAAACCTTCATAACACACAAGGGGACGGGTAATAACCGGAAAAGCATGACATGGGAGCTTTAACACAAATACAAAATTAAAACCTATAATTGCACACTAAAACCATTATTTCCAAAAAATAACAATTTCACATAAACCTCTGATTATGGGCACTGTACGCAATATAGGCATAGTTCTGTTAGTATAAGATAATAAGATGTACTTTGTTGATCCAAAATCGGGAAATTGTGTTGTGAAATTTCCCCCAAATTTTTTTTTTTATTTCTAACTTTTTTTTCTTCTTTTTTCTCCCCAATTTTTGGCGCCCCCGATGGGTTGATGCGCCTGAAATGTCCAAACAGGCTGAAATTTAATGATGGTTTACATGAGAGTAACACATGCGGGCAAAAAGTACGGCTCCGCCCACTTTTGGGGGAAAACAAAGCTGTCATTTGAATGGCGGTCAATACAAATTCTGAAGTTTTTGCCAATCCGATCAGAAATGTAAGAAAACCGTGGATTTTTGGAACTTCAAAGAGCCCGATTACGATGGCCAGTCAGGCAAACAATTACATTAAATCATTGCAAATCGACGATCGGGCTCGATATATGGTTAAATATAGCAGTAGGCGATCGATGTCCATAAATGAGAGTCACATCTACGTCACTTTACGGCCTCGCCCACTTTTGGGGGAAACCAACGCTGTCATTTGAACGGCGATCAAGCCTGAAGCCACAGAGCTCTTCTGTTACTGTCCTTTGTTCTTAGAGGAAGTACAGAAACACGTAACTCTGGATTTGTTTTAATGTTCGAGGTGCAATAAACGACACAGCAGCTTGTTGGCGTGATAAAACAATTATTTTCCGCCTCGTTCATGAGAGTAACATCTGGCGAAATGACGGCCTTGCCTACTGATTTTAATTTAACCATATATCGAGCCTGATCGTCGATTTCCAATGATTTAATGTAATTGTTTGCCTGACTGGCCATCGTAATCGGGCTCTTTGAAGATCCAAAAATCCACGGTTTTCAAAAAATTCTGATCGGATTGGCAAAAACTTCAGAATTTGTATCAACCGCCATTCAAATGACAGCGTTGTTTTCCCCCAAAGTGGGCAGGGCCGTAATTTTCGCCCGGAAGTCACGTAGGTGTTACTCTTATCGATGATCCAAAGAGCGGTGCAGTTATGAGTCCGGTTACCTAGTCTCCAAGTCAATAGGGTTTGTTTGTTTTACGTGGTTTTGTTTAGAAGCCTGGAATAAGGTCTGTGGTGAACTCAAGCTGAAGAGATTTTAATGTTTTGTTCTTCATCGGTAAATACTCCACTTGTGTCTAAAAAACGTCATGGTGCTGAAATGAGTCCGCCTTTAGCTTAGCTATGTTGAAGCCCAGCCATTCGACAGTGATGTAGTTCCTTTATATCACGATAGCTTTTTAATTCTGCAGATTGCATTTACGTACGCTTCAAATATTTGAACAGTGGTGTTAATATGTGTAGATAATCCTTCTCAACAAAGAGTGTAACGTTTTATAAACGTGTGTTAGCCATAAAGTTTCTTGCACTATTTCTTATTTGTATTTTATTATATATGTTGCGTTGTTGGAGTAGCTCAGGTCATAAGATTGTCATTGCCTGCTACACTGTAGCTTATATGACATTAAAACCTTTGAATCTTGAAAATCTTTGAAAAAAGCGTATTTTCTTCAATATTCCTAAATGAAATTCCAACAATACGTCACCACTGTATTGCGTCAGTCTCTGGGTGTTTCTCAATGTCGAGGACGCTTGCTTGGTAGCACATGTACCTCCGAGTCAGTTGCTTCAGAAGCGATACAAGAATCCTTCCTAGCCTCGGAAAACGAAGAATTGTGGAACAGGCTAACAGGTGTGCAGGTGTGCAGGTGTGCAGGTGTGCAGGTGTGCGTCATATGCGAGGCAACCCGGTATCACGGCAAGACGTGAACATGTGACGATCTACCAAGCTGGGAGACGTGAATATGTCACGGTTTCGTCCCTTCAAACGTGACAGTTACACGGTATTGTTAAAATGGCCCAACCAGTGGAGAAATACCCGGAAGTGCCTAGCAAATGGTCTACCGCGCCTATTGGTCGGTTTTTATTGTCAAAATGAGATGTTTTTAATTTATTTTTTAATCATCACACTTGATTTAGCCGATTTTCTTGTTGCCCTAGCTGGTCGACACCTCTTTTAGCAGAAACAAAGGCTACATTAATGTATTAAATCGATGTTAATCCATGTGTGTGGAGGTGAGGATGTGGAATTAACGGACGTGACGTTGTGTGATTGCGTTGCCAGGCAACGCAATTTACAAACTCTTCAACTACAACCCTAATTATATTTTAAAACATTTTAGAAGGCCTCACGAAATACTTTAATGTAAATTAAAATGTAAATGTGAAGGGGTGTGTGTAATGTGGTGATTGACATTATTCACCCACGGATCTATGGGTTGGGGGTATTGTTCTGCAGCACGGACATCTTAGTTAACCGGACTCCTGTTGATGTGAAATCCGAAAACATTTAAAAAAAATAAAAATAATACTTCATTCCGAGTTTGCTTGCTTTTCTCTTTGGAGGTCATCACATAACGGCATTGTAATACACGGTTTGGCTGCATTAAATATGACATATCTGCCATAGTTCTGTATTTATAGAGCCCTGATGAGAAGACTTCTGGACAAACAGGAAGCACTGCCGCCAAAACTGAAAACGTGACGTGGATCATAAATATATCAGCAATTAAACCACATCTTACATTTATTTTTCACACAATACGTCTCCTTGCAGTATCAATACTAATTCGGCTGACTTTTAAATTTGATCCAATTGGTAGATAGGCTGTATTTACACCATAACGGTGCACAGCTGATAGAAAGGCACATCTAGTGGTTAAAGCACATTATTGAATTATATTATTTTATTATTTTTCACAAAAATGAAACCATCAATAGCAGAAACAGAATTAACTGTCATTAGTAAACCACCCCAAAAAAAAGATCATAAATGGTTTTGTTTTATATATATTTTAAGGATAATAATAGCAATGTAACACTGTCTATGACACTTACTGTATAACACTGATTTGAAAAACATACAGAAAAAACTAATTCACTGCCCTTAATAAAGTATTTAATACATTTCAGGTGTGCTGTTTTGTTTAGATCATTAACATCTGGAGCTCTTTTAATGTCCTTTTTGATTATTGTTACACCAGGTCTTGCCAAAACCTTTATTCCATATTCAATATCCATTACTAAACAAAACAGCAATTCTACTCCACTACAATTCAGAGGTTAACCTGGTATTTTTACTCCACTACATTTATTTTAGTTACTTTGCAGATTCTGATTAATGATGTGAAATATAAACAACCCTTAAATCAGGCTTTAGTTACACCTGAGTAAAATTCAGGGAAAGGTGATTGTCAAGTGCCAACAATCAGGAGAGATATTTGATAGTTGCTGCTTGAGAAGACTAAACATTTATCTGCAGATCCCTATAAAGTATATTCATTACTCGTTATTCTCTACTAATAGTTAATTAAAGACTATATATAATGGCTATTTTGCATATCCCTTTCAAGATTTCAAGATTTTCTAAGGATCATTGACATATCATATACACAACTAATTCAATAACGTGCTTTAACCACTAGGCGGTGCACACAAGGTACACACAGCCATAATAACTTTGTATTATTAGTGTAGGACACTTGTG
>NW_022988098.1:8409406-8419406 GCF_902827165.1 Trematomus bernacchii
GTGACTACAGATTCTTTAAAGTTTCACTCTCAGGAAATAGACGATTGAGGATCATGGAAGGCATTTTAAAACAATTGCTATACCCTCTTTTAAAAATACTCTCTACCATACTATAACTGGCCCTCCGCTCTTAAACCCAAGTGTGGTTTCCTTTACTTTCTATACTGAGAGATATACGTCTATCCCCTAAAGGTCAATACAATATACATAACACATCTAACTGAGCATTAACCCTGCTGTCCTTTGGCAGTGCTTTGTGTGTGTGTGTGTGTGTGTGTGTGTGTGTGTGTGTGTGTGTGTGTGTGTGTGTGTGTGTGTGTGTGTGTGTGTGTGTGTGTGTGTGTGTGTGTGTGTGTGTGTGTGTGTGTGTGTGTGTGTGTGTGTGTGTGTGTGCTTTCTGGTAATTGGGGATCGTGGGTTGACGCTGAGGTTTTCCGTGGAATTGTGATTCCGACTGGGAATACCAGAGCTCTGACCTCACACAGCAGAGACCCTCGGACATAAATCCCTGTCTGCCATGTGATAGTCCAACACACACACACACACACACACACACACACACACACACACACACACACACACACACACACACACACAGAGGTGTGCAGAGGGAAACAAGGAGACCAGTGGTGAGTTGGGGCACAGCTGATAATAAGTAACATTATTCACCATACATTGTCTTAAAACTTAAAGCTTAAAATAAAGTGTTTTTCAGGATGTGTTTCTATAAAAATGTACACATTGCGTATAATATTTAAATGTTAAAATGTAAATGTTATTTTTGTTATATGTTTACTAGAAACTCTATACTGAACTTTGCCTATATTCCTGTTCTGTTTTTGTCTTTTTTCTTCAGTCGTTATGTAGTGTACTTTTGAATTTACTACCTGTTTTGTGAACTGCATTTTAAACACATTTTACGTTAATTTGTTTAATAAAGTACTTTGTTTTGCAAAGACCTGGCCTAGTACTGTGATTGATAGTGCTTGTTCAGTCTTTACTCAACCAAGGAACTGCACATAATACTCAGGGCTGAATAATTGAACATGTTTCATATTCATATATACAAAATAAAATTCAATTAACTGTAGTTTACCATTTCAAAACACTGAGTCTGTGCAAAAGCCATCGTTAGGATTTGTTCCCAGCCCACTGATTTATTATTTGTGTTATAAATAATGTCCCATCTACCACTGTTTGCCAATGGAAATTATCAAATAATTGAGAAGATTAGAGCCCTGCAGTAATTAAATACCAAAAACAATCCCAAATTCTATTAAAGCGACTTCACAGGCCGTTTTGAATGTACTTACATTTCATATTATTACCTTTAAAAAGAAAAACAGGCGAGTAACATGTTTAGTTATATTATTGACATGACTTTTGGAGCAAATGCTGTTGCATCCAAAATTCGGCTTCACAAAACAAATGTTTTATTATTTAAATGCATATACTCATCCCCTACACAATCTGTCATTGCAACATGGGTGCTTCTAAATTCTTCAGTTCTTGATTATGTCTAAACATGTCTGTCAGGGTTGAGGTTGTAACGGTAAATGCTGTCAGCTACATGGCTTTCTAAGTGTGTGTGGGTTTTAATGAGTGTGTATGTGCATGAATGTTGTAGCGTGGTTAGCAAAAGAGGAGGAAAGCTGACAGTGAGAGGTGACTTGGTTCAGCACTAAAGAAATAGAATTAGTAGAACGGACCTTAAACTGTTATTTGACCAGTTAAACAATAATGGGCTTAAAATGTAGCACTTTTTAAAAATAAAACAACGGCCACAATGATCACATTTCTTTACAATGACAATGGTACGCATACATATGTGATGCTACTCTAACCCTTCTGTGTGTCCATTTGGATGGTAGTGTTGCTTCTACTCACATTCTAGTTCTATGTTCAGCACCCTCAGAAACAGAGGAATGAACCCAATTAAATTCTGAGTGTGTGTTTATGCGTGGACGAGGAAGGGAAGCCCACAGACTGGAGCTGTTGTTGTTTTCACACCGTGGTCACGCCTCGAATACCTAAACAAACCCTCACAGCTGAAGGCAACTATCTGATTTCCTGTCCACTGTAGAAACGACTGTGATATGGAAGATAAACACACCCCCAAAGGACCTGGACCTATCAACACGTTGACACTTAATGGTCCCCTATTATACTGTTTTTCATCAATATATTATAGGTCTCAGATATATACAGAACATGTCTCTGAAGTGTTTGGCTCCAAACACCAAACAGATCATTGCAGCATCCCATAATCCCCTCTGTTTCAGCCCTGTTTCAAAAGTGCTGATTCTCTGTCTGTTACTTTAGATGAAAATAAGGAGCCCCTCCCCATGCCCCTCTGAGAGAGATTTGGTTAGAAAGAACACAATGGTGCTCTAGGAGGAGATTCAGGTGATAAGGTGGGGGGGGGGGGTTACCTTGGTTGGTGATTGGCTAATGGTTACTCAAGCCAAAAAATCATTATGACATCAAAAAGTGGCCAAAATCTGATCAGCTCATTTTCAGACAGGTTTTTATAGAAATGGATCAGGACAAAAAGAGAGAGAATCTTTTTTCCTGAAACTTCCAGAACCTCTTTCCACAGAGGGGGCACATGTTGATGTAGAAAAGACATGAACAAGTGGGTTTTGCATAATAGGTGACGTTTCAAACGCAATATGCTATTTATCGCCTCAATGATGGTGTAGGGTCACTTCTGTCAACAGCGACATGGGAACTTTTAGCACTGACTGATGCTTAAAAAAAAGCTTTTCTCACTTTCCTCGTGTCAGTAAGGAAACTGTTCTGTGCTGAGTGATGCCGAGAAATAAACACATACATAGTTGTGGTTTCTGCCACTCAAAATAGAGGAAGTCACAACCAGTAAATGTTGGGAAAGAGGGAGCACCTATATTCAACGTTTGGAGGGCCAATAAGATTAGAACTCGCCTTTCTGTCCCTCTTTCTCCCTCAGTGTTGAATAGTGTGACCCAGGCAGAATAGAAGTGAAAGGATCCTCTGCCGATAAGCCTTTGAGAGAACCATCGTGAATCGTAGAGATTAGGGGTCACCCCAAATACTCTCTCATTGATTGTTGTTTCCCTTCTGTCTATGCATTGTTACGATGGGGGTGGAATTAAAGTTCTATTTACAACCACAAAAAGCAAGCTGTTAGTCCGTCTGTCCATTGATCTACTGCACTCCGTTTTAGTACCCTCATACACCCCCTACTCAACAAACAGCAAAGAGATCGTCACTATATCTTTGACAACTTATCATTTAGTTGTTTTTGCTGTTTTATATAGATACCAAAAGCTTAAACGGAGGGGTATCAAGATCCAAAAAAATAAGGAAACATGATTTGACGCTCAGTCGATGATAGACTTGATTAATCAGATTAAACTTTGTACATTTTTAAGTTGGGGACCTCCCTCATACAGATGGAGATTAAAGTTGCATATGTGTGTTACAAGTGGGTTGTACACATACCAATGATTGGAAGTAAAAGAGTGGACATGAGCGTCCGACACGGTTTCAGAAAGTTACAACAATGGTCAGATGCTGTGCGTTATTTTCTTGTTTTAGTACATGTTCATGAAAGTACTCCAAAGGTAAGAACATTGTCAATTGTCAACCTCTCTGCCTTCAGCTTGTTCCTTCTGATTGAAATCCTCTTATCTGAGAAGAATGAACTGCGCGGGAAGACTTTTTAAAGCTGCCCAGCCTAATGGGATGAAGTCTGCTTCACCTGTTTAAGGTTTTGTGTCTTTTGTTCAACTTCACTAACCTTTTTAGCTATCCTAGCACTATGGCTCTACAACGTTGTGGATAAATTGGTCAATTGATTGCCAATCTTTATGGCGATCAACCCCCTAACCCTAACCCTAACCCTAACCCTAACCCTAACCCTAGACTACAGCGACTATTATATATAATTGCCTTGACGTTTTGTACATCAATTTGTGGTCGCCAAGAGAAAGCATCACATTGATTAAACAATCTTCTTACTTTTCCTCTAGCACCACAAAGAGGTTGACTTGTTTGTGTTTTAAGTGAACTACCTTAAAAACTGATAGACGTGCTGCCTGATTGGCTGTTTTGAGACGTGACAACAACTTACTGTTTAGTCGCAAAAGGCCTTATGGATGGACTATTATCCAAGTAAAATGGAGAAGATTGGAGCCTTACTTTTGTAAAACTGAATTCAAGTTAGCCTTGTAGTGTAGCTATAAGAGGGCATGTGGGAGAGTAATGTTTCAGTGCTAAGAGCCAGTAAAAAAAGGCCAAAGTTCTCATTATATCACATTTTCTTACAAGATGGTCTCCAGACTTCCTTCGTGCTTGTTAATCTCATCGAGACAAAGGCATTATAATTACAATTTGATCAGATTCCACTCGACTATACAGGACTGTGTTTAATTATTTTGGTATCAGATGTCTGAGCAGAGACATCATTCCATTGTGGTGTGAGAGAGTTTTTCTCTACAGTCTATAAAACCTGCGGGGGAAACTCGCCTCGCCCAGTCTGCAATCATAACTAACACAATTTTCACCACTATGAGTTTCAGTGGAGCGTTTAAGTGTCCCTTCACGGTCAAAACCTTGTTCCGGTGGCATTTCAAACCGGACAAGAGGAGCCCTCAGTGGCAGCGGATTTTCCAGCATTTATGCCAGCTTTACTGTGTGCACATTGGTTGAAGTGTGTGGTCACTGTTGGCTTTTTTTCTGAAAGCCAAAGCTCTTCCAAAGCCACAGACAAAGCCACAGCAGGTGGATGGGTAGCAGGGTGGAGGGGGGGGTTACAGAGGAATCAATGCCTCTCCTCATCACGCTGCTTGACTCTGAAGAAAAGTCTGATTAAACGGAGCCTAATAGGATGGAGGGGCCACACTCATCCTTTTACTGCTGCTGGACACTGGCTGAGAAAAACTGAGGATTTGTAGAAACGCTACATCCAAAAACATGCATACACTGGAAAAAATGCTGCTCCAAAAACAAGTTAAACAATAATGAAAACAAGGTGTTTTCACTTGAAATACATACAAAATCTGCCAATAGAACAAGTGAAAATGTGCTTGGTAAGATTCCTTGAAGATGGGATATTTAGATAAATCAGATCTTGTAATTAGCTGGGAAAACTTATTTTGAACTAGATTTGACCAGAATCAGGAAATGTTGTGTTACAATATAAGCCGCAAATGCTCAAACGTTTTCTGTTTTCTGATGTTAGTTGGTGATTTTCCAATAAATATGTGTTTCATCTGAGATACAACTCAAAATAAGATTTGTTGACTTAACAAGATGATGCATTGTCCAAAAACAAGACCCGATATCTCACTGCACTGAAGTTATTATGTCTTATATCAGGTGTAAAGACATATTCTGACTAGATATTAGACAAATATATTTGGCAAGATTTAGAGTTTTTTCTCAGTGTGGCTGAGAAAAACTGAGGATTTGTAGAAACTCTACATCCAAAAACATGCATTACAGATTATAAACTATTTCTTCATTTCATTATCTCCTTCAAATATAAGCCTGACAATGAAATACCACAATAGAACAATGATAACACTCAAACACTCAAAATTGTGATGTGCTATATGTGACATGTACTGTATGTAGTAACGTGTGTGGTTTATTGTCCTCTTTTATCCTTTCGCCTCTATCTACTTGTCTTTCATCCTTTCTTATAACTAATGCTGTTGATGTATTGTGATTTTAAAAAGGTGTCTATTATCATCTGGCCGTGTTAGCTAAAGCTAATGCCCCATTTACTGTTTTTTGTGACAGTTGATCAATAGGCGCTTTCACACCGCAGTACTTTTCCCACAAAGGTTCATCTGTACTTAGTTCATGAGAACTCTTTAGTTCTCATGAAGATCGCGTTCACACCGGAATAAGTCCCTGGGGGAGGATTAGGCAAATGAAGCCGCTGACGTCACTTCTTCTTCTTCTGCTTTGGGTTTACTGGCAGGCCACAAACAACTTCACGGTGTATACTGCCACCCGAAGTCCCCGGCCGGAAGTCCCCGGAGTTGGGGACTGGCTTCAGTAGAAGCTGCTGGGAGTCCCAGCAGCTTCTACTGAAGCCTTCAGAGTAAATCGCCAGAACGCTGACACCTCCTCATCACTCCACCGCTCCCATGTTTTCTTTTGTGTTGCCATAAGTTAGTCTCTCTGCGTTTGTGCGCTGGGCTAATGCTAATACTAATAATGCTAATGCGAGGATAATAAAATGGCAGCTTCACAAAACTTTTTGGGAGTTTTACGGGGCGTGGTTTGCAATCCGCCCAGCCAATCAGACATAGGAACCTTTTTCTCCCACGAAAGTCCCTGCCCTCTAGCAGGGACGGAAAAGGGGGTGAGAAGGTTCTCATGAACTAATTTTAGTTCCGGATTTTTTTGGTGTGAACGCGACATTTCGGAACTATATCGGAACTAAAGTGGGAAAAGTACTGCGGTGTGAAAGCGCCTAATGGGGACTGTCCACGACACTATGAACAAATAAACTAAACTAAACTAAACTATGAGTATGAGTGTTATTTTGATGAGAAAGTTGTTATATTTTATCGATGTAAGGTTCTTGTGCTTTGTATTTAAACTATCCAGAATATTGTATATTGTTTTGTTTATATTGTTTATATTTGATATGATGTTTTTTCATTTATTCATTTGATCTGTAATTGTTCATTCTCTTTGCCACTTTTTAAAGTATTTTAAGTATTGTATTGTATTATAAGTTTGAACACACTTCTGCTTCTGTGATGAAATAATTTCCCAAATTGGGATCAATAAAGTATCTATCTATCTATCTATCTATATATCTATCCATCTATCTATCTATCTATCTATCTATCTATCTATCTATCTATCTATCTATCTATCCATCCATCTATCTATCTATCCATCCATCTATCTATCTATCTATCTATCTATCTATCTATCTATCTATCTATCTATCTATCCATCCATCTATCTATCTATCTATCTATCTATCTATCTATCTATCTATCTATCCATCCATCTATCTATCTATCCATCCATCTATCTATCTATCTATCTATCTATCTATCTATCTATCTATCTATCTATCTATCTATCTATCTATCTATCTATCTATCTATCCATCTATATATCTATCCATCTATCTATTTATCTATCTATCTATCTATCTATCCATCCATCTATCTATCTATCTATCTATCTATCTATCTATCTATCTATCTATCTATCTATCTATCTATCTATCTATCTATCTATCTATCTATCTATCTATCTATCTATCCATCCATCTATCTATCTATCCATCCATCTATCTATCTATCTATCTATCTATCTATCTATCTATCCATCCATCTATCTATCTATCCATCCATCTATCTATCCATCTATCCATCCATCTATCTATCTATCCATCCATCTATCTATCTATCTATCTATCTATCTATCTATCTATCTATCTATCTATCTATCTATCTATCTATCTATCCATCTATCCATCTATCCATCTATCCATCTATCCATCTATCCATATATCTATCTATCTATCTATCCATCTATCCATCTATCCATCCATCTATCTCTCTATCTATCTATCTATCTATCTATCTATTTATCTATCTATCTATCCATCTATCTATCTATCTATCTATCTATCTATCTATCTATCTATCTATCTATCTATCTATCTATCTATCTATCTATCTATCTATCTATCTATCTATCTATCTATCTATCTATCTATCTATCTATCTATCTATCTATCCATCTATCCATCTATCCATCTATCCATCTATCCATATATCTATCTATCTATCTATCCATCTATCCATCTATCTATCAGATAATTTTCTAGCATCTATCTATTTATCTAATCCTATCTATCTATCTATCTATCTATCTATCTATCTATCTATCTATCTATCTATCTATCTATCTATCTATCTATCTATCTATCTATCTATCTATCTATCTATCTATCTATCTTCAAACAGTTCCTGGCTTGATGTATTCCTGCTTCTTACAATTGATCAAGCAAAACAAAATCAGACAGTTTGACTAAAAGGAAACTGACTCATCCAACAGGTCCTCAAACCATAATGAAAAATATTGAGTTTGTTACTCCTTTCCAAAATTACCTCTGTGGTTACAGTTCGGCTAACATTTGTATTGGTCAAATAAGTATTTTAAGGGCCGCTGTACGTCAGTAGAACAACCACAATTAACATATTGCGACCAAATGTGTTATGTGTTGAATGAGTTAGCAAACAGTTGCCTAATCTCACATCCAGCTAATTAAACTACGCAGTCATTTGACTTTGCTCTATCCCTTTGGCATTTATCATCTATATCTTTGTTATTAGCCACTAAATGATCTTCTATGCTCACCAGCTGGTGTTGGGCAGAAAGTAAACTGTGAGTTCGTTGCAGCTTTTCACCTCTGAACAGCTACCTGTGAAAACCAGATGGACTAAAGTGGTGAGAGAGGAGTGAAATGGTCTGGTCTCATTTTTGTAGGCCGACCCGGAAGTAAGCTGCTCATTGGTTCCCTCGACAAAACAGCAACGGGATTTCTCCATAGGATTTTGGAATATTAAAAAATAAGATCTGCGGTAAACTAACCTGTTTGATAAATGCACGTTTTGTTCAGCCGGATAATATCCACATGTCTACCCTACTTTTATCATTTTCGAATCATAAATCGAATGGCCAGAAGCAAAATGCTAACGTTATGCTATAAAGGAATTACAGCCGAGTCCAGCAGCACGACTTCAACGTCACGCCAACTTAAGATCCATATTCAAACATACAGATTCTAAATTGTACAAGTTTAAGCGTTTGTTTTAACAGTTTGCAGGAGGCAGGCAGGTACTTGCTTTCAAGCAGAACAGGGTAAACAAACTTAGAGGAGTGTTTACGTGTTCGGCGTAATGACGTACAACAGCCTCAACAACTTCTGTAGTCCTATTCAGCCACTTGTTAACAACCATCGGTTTTCAGACACGTAAACTCTTTGGAAGTCACCAGTGGGGTCACTGCTGATGGATTTAATGTCGTAGAACAAAACGTGATCCGTCTCTTAAATTTGAGTCAACCACAGACCTTATTTCCAGCTATTTTCCAAAAACTAGTTCAAAAATCCCATTTGCTCTGAGACGAGGGAACAGGAAGTGGTAAAATACTGACGCCCTTCCGGGTTGTAGGATGCGTTCCTGCACCACTATATTGTCTCATAGGTTGAAATATCCGCTGATGAAGCACTACCCTCTGAAGATAAATAAGGGTGTCAGTAACAGGGTCCAACGACTGACTCCTGTGCCTGGATTTGTAATGGACGCCTCTTGGGTCCTTTCAACGAGCTTAGTCCGGCCCTTGGACCCTTGCAAGGCCTCTGGGAGACCACTGTTGACTGTGTGTGTGTGTGTGTGTGTGTGTGTGTGTGTGTGTGTGTGTGTGTGTGTGTGTGTGTGTGTGTGTGTGTGTGTGTGTGTGTGTGTGTGTGTGTGTGTGTGTGTGTGTGTGTGTGTGTGTGTGTGTGTGTGTGTGTGTGTGTGTGTGTGTGTCTTTGGAGGCCTCCTGGGGGCCGGTGACTCCTCTTTGTCTCCGTTTGGCCTGCTGTCAGAGTGTCTTTGTTATGACAGTTGGGCTGCTTTTATACCGACTAAATCACCGCTCTCAGCTGTTCATTTACTGGCCTAACCCCAGACAGCCCTCGTGATACCTAACACACACACACACACACACACACACACACACACCCACCCACACACACACACACACACACACACACACACACACACACACACACACACACACACACACACACACACACACACACACACACACACACACACACACACACACCTCCAACATCCTCCACTTTCACTTCATTGCATCCCTCGGCTTCTTTTGCAGATAGCTCCACATCCTCTCAATGGATTCTTCTTCTCAGGAGTTTGTAATAGAGAAAAGAGGATGAAACAAAAATGAGGATGAGGAGGAA
>NW_022988098.1:8424406-8439406 GCF_902827165.1 Trematomus bernacchii
TGGAGCCACACTGCACACAGCTGGTGGATTCTCTTCGCAGCAGGGTGTATTCTTAGCTCCCTAAAACCCAATAAGTGAAATGAGATTAGACGACACACTCACACACACACACACACACACGCACACACACACACACACACACACACACACACACACACACACACACACACACACACACACACAACCCAAAACCTCAACCACCACCACCACCACCACCAACCACACGCACACACACGCTGCAGACTGAGCCTGTGTGTGTGAGCGTCTGCTGTGAACTCTCCTGTCTGTACGAACGTTTGCTTTTGGTTTCCACATCTGCAGACTGTGAGGGAAAACGCTCTGATGTCACACGTTAACGAACATGTTCATCATCGTTAACCACTTAACATCCAGCTTTCCTTTAATATTCCCCCCCTTCAAAGTTGGATAATTCCTCTTGTACGGCTGCAACACATTTAAATGTCTTTGTTTTAGATTAATTTTCCTTGAATTCATCCCAAACTGATCTCCACCGCGTTCTGAAAAATGATACACTGGCTTTTTATAAATGAAATTGAAGAAACAAATTGCATCAGTTTAAGTAGTTCCAACGTTGAGTTGATCCTACGAGGTTTTTATGGTCTGATTAAACAAATGTAGTACAATCATAATATGCTTTGACATTTGAAAGCTTGACTCATTTGAACCAATTTAATATCATTGCAAAAATGTTGCCGTGGAATTGAAAGCAGTTTTTGTGGATTTAAACAAAGCTTTAGTTCTGTACCGACTGCCATCAGAGGAGTGGGGTTACCGGCATTTAAGACGTCTTTATTTGTTGATTTTCTCTTCATTTATTTAATTAATTCTTTGTTTTTTAATTGTTTATTTAATGAATTTAGTCATTTATTCATTTTTTTTATCAAATCTATAAAAAAAGATATATTAACTGTAAGAGCCTGAATTGATGTCTCATATTTAAATGTATTATATATATGTAGAGACATTTTTACATTTACAATATGTGTGTATTTTTTTTAATTGATAGCTTTGGCAAACAAAAGTTCCTGTGGCTTGAAGAAAGTAGTCTCTGTCTTAAATAACCCTCTAACAAGGCATTTCCCTTTAAATGTCCCTTAATCTACTTTAAAGGTTCACACATTCATCCTTGTCCTGTTCCAGTATTTCACTAAAACTACTGAGCGACCATCCAAACCCTAATCCGGTGTTTTCCATGGCTGCTACATGTTAAAATAGACATGTTTGTGCATCTTTTTATACACCTATACCCATAATTCAGTCTGACATATTTGGAAACGTTGGGATTCTCGCTGGTGTTAAAAATAAAGTGAGTTTGAAAAAGTAATTTGTCGTGAGACCTGGGCGGCTGATTCCTTTACAATAATGTTTTTATTGCACGGTAAATAAAATATGATATTTCAGTTCCGCATCACATGCCTCCCCTTATTATCCGCCTTCAGCTTTTGCATCAATCAATAGCGTGGAGCTGACATTTGTCATATTATGGGATTCACTGGTTTTAAATGCAGACATTTTGCAGCCAAGCTTTAAATAGCCGGCTGACCGCAGAATATTTGGTTGAGTGTGTGACAGCGAGAGTGAGCTGCTGCCAAGAAGTGTGTGTGCGGTTGAAGGAGTGTGTGAGTGAAAGAGAGCGTGTTTATGTGTGTGTTGGAGAGGAGTTTCGGAGGGGGGGGGGGGCGGCATTAGTGAATGACTGTGCTATTGCATCCTCCCGGGAGACCTCTAGAAACACACACATTGTCCCGGACACACACACACACAGACACACACACACACACACACACACACAGACACAGACACACACACACACACACACACACACACACACACACACACACACGCACGCACACACACACACACACACACACACACACACGCACGCACACACACACACACACACACACACACACACAGGGTTAGGAGGGTTACTTAAAAAATGTGATCCGTTGACATTGTTACCTGTTGAATAATGTAATGTACCTATTCTGAGGATCATAAAAGTAATGTGACCTGATCACTTTCTGTTACTTTTGGATTCCAACAATGTTAAAAGCAATGCAATTCAATACAAGAGAAAATAAATATTAAGAAGATATTTTTTTACTTCTGTGTATCATGTAAAACAACAGAACAATGTGACCTAAGAAAAGAAGAAACGAAGATATTTAGGATCAAAAATGTGTCCTCACCAACTGCATTTAAAAAAATGATATTCAAATAAAAGTAAATTAAAGCAAAAAGAATATGCAGGCAGTTCGTCTCCCTATAAAAACGTATTGTAAGCTGTGCTATCAACGCCTGTCTTTGAAAAATGTCTCAGTAATCTCATTACATCTTTTTTTATGTCACTGTAAGGGATTACATAATCCTTCTTTTGTATCCTGATCACACTGAAAGTCAGATCTGACTTGAATGAAATTAAGTCAACAGATTTCACATAACTCTATTTAGTTAGTTCAAAGTAATAATATTAAGTCTAAATAGGTTCAACTTAATATTATTGCTTTACCAACCTAATATAGTGATGTTACATTTGTTGACATAGTACATTTAATTAAAGTCAACGTTTCAGCTTTGTCAGTGTACGTTATCCTGTTCCATGTAATCCGTTACTCCCCAAACATGTACACACAAACACACACACACACACACACACACACACACACACACACACACACACACACACACACACACACCTTAAACCCGCCTCCTTCATCCCCCGAAAAACTCCCATCTCGCTGCCTACCTCTCTATCCTCGCGCCGCCCCTCCACTAAAGTCGGCTCACATCTCCGCAGCGCCAGACGCACCGAGAGACGGTGGAGTGAGAGGAACCGTGCGTAAAAACGCTCTCAGTGTGCATGTGTCGGTGTTGGAGAGTTGGAGAGTGCGCGCTGACAGACAGGAGCGTCTCCAGATGAGGAGGAAGATCCAGCGGAGATCTTCTTCACTTTTATTGACCTCTAATCCACGCTCTTCTTTTTTCCTGGCTGGCTCAGCGGAAGAAGAAAATAAACATTAAGAAGAAGAAGAAGAAGAAGAAGAAGAAGAAGAAGAAGAAGAAGAAGAAGAAGAAGAAGAAGAAGAAGAAGAAGAAGAAGAAGAAGAAGAAGAAGGGTGCGATTCAGAGTAATTTTTAGTATTTTTAGCATCCCTCTTTTCCCCCTCTCCCCGTCCCTTCTGAGTGCGGAGTGGCGGAGGGAGGGACGGGAGAACCGGGCGGACACTCTGCGCGCCTCCCCGGTGGATGAGCCCCTGGATGCGGGACGATGGATTAACAGCCCTCCCCGGAGCCCGCAGCTGCTTCTTTTTTCCCCGCCGACCCCCTGTCCTTCTCGGGATTATTTCAGCCCTCTGTGACCCCCCCGACCTCCCTCTCGAGATGAGCGAGGAGTGTGTGTTGCGCTGCGTCCTGATGCTCTGCTGCGCGCTGCTGTCCGCCAACGCGAGCAACTGGCTGTAAGTTGGACTCTTTTCTACAAACACTCTGTTTCACTTTCATCTGACCCCCTTTCATTTCCACTCATCTTCTTCTTCTGTCAGCTTTCCCTGCAGCTCAGTGGGCTTCCAGGTTAATTGTTAACCATCACACATTCACTTTCTTTCTTACTCTCCCCCCTCAGACTTAATAACTGACCAACACAGCTGCATCCCCCCTGAAAAGACCCGTTGAAGAAAGTCACCCAAAAGGGAAAAAACACGTGTTAACTTGGAAAATTGCAGGTTTCCATATAGGTGAAATGATGATATCCTTGAGTGTATTACATTTTGCATGTGAAACGTGACTTGTATCTGTATGGCAGGTGTAATAAGGACACGAACATGCACGTGAAGCCTGAAGAAAAAAAACGGTTATACAGTTTTTGTTATGTGAGATTTTATTTCTAAAATCTCCATTGCCTACCTTTTTTGTCATGACAAACCTCAACCCCATCAGAAAACATAGGGAAATGATGGGGTCAAGACGCTGTAGAAATGTATATTTTAGTGCAGCCTTTGAAGGCTTATGTGCCAATTTCAAACTATGAAATTGTTCTCTTTGGAAACACTTCAAGGAACTGTTAGGAGTTCACAGACTATTTAAACCTCTGATATGCATGTTTTCATTTAGTCCTAGATTCTTACTTAGTCATTACCAACAGCCTATTAAAGGTCATATATAAAGACATGTTGTTGCTGTTAAAACAAGACAGGGGTTGGGCTTAAGAAACTACTTAAAAAGGAGTTCCCCAATTACGTATTGTACAAAAATAAAACATCTTCAGTTCCTAATTATTTTTACAGTGATTCAAACAACTTTGATAACAGTAAAGCTTCTATTTAGACTTCTATCATTCAGTTATGCAGGTGGAAAGCAGAGACAGTCAAACTATATTAAGAGCTAAAGGAAAAGTTTAACAAGGTCACTATAAATCCACTGGCGAATATCAACTCATATATAATGAATCTATGTTTTAAATGTATGTGAAATCAGTCAGACTACAGTGTGATTGTAGCTGAAGTTGTGCCACTCTTCCTTGGAAAGGTTTGGTCGCATGTGTTTCTATGTGGGAGGAGGTTAGGTGGGTTTTTTGCATTCCTCCGCATGAGGCTCCGCTCCATTTTCTGCTGCCATTCATTCCTCTTAACTTCAGCACAAGCAACACTCATCATTTAGGGAATAGCACACTGTTCTTTCTCGCATATTAAAGTCTTGTGTACCTGGCATTGACAGTTCTTATTATATCTCACAATTCCCCACATATATAATCCATCGTATAGGGGCTTAAAATGAGGCTGCTGTGCCAAATAATCACTGCCTGTTGACTTTCATATTTGTATTTTATCTCTCCGTATAAATTCCTTTGTAAGATTTATAGTAGCTCTCGATGTGTCTGCAGACGGAGTTACTTCTATTGACAGATGCATCAGAATAAATCAAATGAAATCCTTGCCAAACAGCAGTGTCTACCTTGAACTCTGTCACTGAGTGCAGGTAATTGTGCTGTTTGGGGCTGAAGGCGTGGTGACAGCAGAGCGGACATGTTCAGGCAGGAGTCGAGCTGCCAGTCTGCTGCACTGCGAGGGAAATAATCTGTGCTGAACGACTGTATCTGAGTCCTCAACACATAAACAAACATCTACAAACATCAAGCGTTGGTTTCACCTCAACAGAGCAGATGATACACTCAGGAAAGAAGGATGAGAGAGAGATCAGTGGTCTTCGGATCATAAAAAACATTCAAGGCTTGTATTGTCATGTAGCTACAGTGTAGTTATGACAATGTACATCTTAGGTCACAGGCTCCTCCAACAGTGCAACACCATAAGACAGATAATAGTGCAAGTAAATACAAATAAAATATAATATAATAGAAGTAGTGCAAGAGTAGGATATTGATATATATGTTGCAGACAGATGAATGTTATGGATGTTATAGTTCAGGTGTTTAACAGTCTTATGGCCTGTGGGAGGAAACTGTCCCTGAGTCTGGTGGTTTTAGTCCTGATGCTGCAAACAATCCTGCAGTTTACAGGAGTTTCTTTGCAATAGTCTCAAAAGTCAATATTTTGGAACGAGTTTTAGGTTAGATGCCTGAAATAAGGTCAATCTCAATCTTTAGTTATTTATATAGCACATTTAAAACAACCTCAGTTGACCAAAGTGCTGTACAGAGAACAAATACAATATAGAATAACACAATAGGAGTAAAATAATGAAACAATAATTCATTAATTAGGTCTGTTGTTAACACAATCTGGAGAGATTTTCACGTTTTGTTCTACAACATAAAATGTGTAACAAGTGGCTATATGAGACAAATAAACGTCATCACGCCAAACATTAGCCGCCTTTAGCTTAGCGGTGATGATGGGAAGTCATGCGACCGTGATATAGGTCTTTAGTAACCTTTTTATTCCTGGAAATTGAATTTACGCTTAAAAAATGGTCAATAAAATAAAAATGTATGCAACAGGATGTTAGTTTCCTAAACCTATGTGATAGCGCACCTTGAAAGCATCTTTCATTAGTTCATAGATGCACCTGCTTTGAATGTTATCCGTCGATTAAATGGCCTTTATCGTGTGTTTTCGGGAGCTATAGATTTGACATTACTCTACCTTCTGATAATCTTAGTAGGCGGTTATCATAATTCGGTAGGCTGGATCACAGCAGGAAGGTTCAACATTGTTATGCGACGACCTCTAGTGGCGATAGTTATTATGACGGGAGCAAAAGGGTGACGTAGTTCAGTTTAAAGAACGACAGAGTCGAACAGTTTTACTCAGGGGACTTCTGTTTGTGTCCCGTGTGAAACCAAAACTCAACGTTTACATTTGCAACATTCAGAACTTACATGACATATGTAATGTCCTTATTTCAAGTAGTTAACTTAACCCAATCCCCAGTTTCTTCTTTAACCTAAGCAGGTAGTTTTGTTTCAATTCAAAAGCTAACAACGTGATCGAAACTGCAACTGTAGATAGTTTCATGTTGCCTCGTCTCTTTCATTATAATAATGTAGAGTAATGTATAGTAATGATCACAACAGAAAACTGGCTTTTAAAGGGCTGATAATATCCTGCATGTCTTTTGAACTACACCCCACTTCCAGTTTGAGAATAGGCTTTAAGTTATACATTGTGGACTTTGAACAAAGGTTGAGATGATGACATGACCTATAGTCACTGAAGGCATTATACATTGGTTTATATAGGCTGAATCTTTGTGTGTAAAATTAGAGGAATGCCCCCTAAGGTCTTCCAGATCTCATCGACCAGTTCATCCTTCAACTTCATTGGAATAATGGTAACGTTTCAGATGCAGATCATATTTAGATTTGTTCAACTATTAGATTTTATATTGAAACCAGAAAGACTGAAGTCATAAACCAGTTCTTCCCAGTACTTAAAGATTGTGAATCAACACCAAACATTGTGATTAGAAGACTTCAGTTCATGTTTGCGTAGCATTGAACCCCTCATTGTGCCAAAGAAACTTCAGCCTCCAAAATATGATCTTGTTTTCCCACTCCTCTAAACTGAATATTATATATTATTATATATTATAATTATAATTTTGGAAAGCTGTTCGGATTTCAAAAGGTAATCTGTCACCTTGGGCTAACATGTTTTACAAAAATCATTAATGTATTAATCAGGAAAATACTTAAATTGAACAATCGATAACTGCAGCCCCAGTTCTGTCAGTACGGGAGAAATATAAGGCATGTCCTTAAAGTTTCACAGGTAAAGCATTACTTAAAGGTCCCCTGTTATACTGTTTTTCATCAATATATTATAGGTCTCAGATATATACAAACATGTCTCGGAAGTGTTTGGCTCCAAACACCAAACAATCCAAGCCAACAAATCATTATGACATCATAAAGTGGCCAAAATCTGATCAGCTCATTTTCAGACAGGTTTTTATATAAATGGATCAGGACAAAAAGAGAGAGAATATTTGTTCCTGAAACCTTCAGAGTCTCTTTCCACAGAGGGGACACATGGTGATGTAGAAGAGACATGAAGAAGTGGATTTTGCATAATAGGTGACCTTTAAGACACTTTGATCCACATGAGTTAAATAGTTTCCAGCAGCTCTCAGCTGTTCTTGCGTCACATAAAACCGCAGCCTGTTTATTTACCTCACCTGTAGCTGTGCACCTTCAGCCAGGAAGCCATCGCTTTGCCAAAGCTCTGCGGCTGCTGCTGAGTCATGTTTAGTGTCCCGCTGCCGAATGGGGATTTGAATGCAACTTTTCATTAGTTTGTCCGTCATCACCCTCCTCCTCCTCTTCGTCCTCTTGCCCTGCTCCAACTGGTTCTGCTGCACCTGTACACTGCTCCATGGCTGCTGTGTGTGAGTGTGTGTGTGTGTGTGTGTGTGTGTGTGTGTGTGTGTGTGTGTGTGTGTGTGTGTGTGTGTGTGTGTGTGTGTGTGTGTGTGTGTGTGTGTGTGTGATGTTTTAGCATAATCTGGCATCTTCTCCAACAGTGGCAAACACTCAACACAGTTATTACCACATTGACCGCACTAACGATGCATAATCAAACTCAAACACAGAAGCATGCACAGCTGTGTGTGTGTGCGTGTGTGTGTGTGTGCGTGTGTGTGTGTGCGGGTTTTGAAATCAAATCAAATATCTAGGAATGTACTGGCTAGTGAGACATCCAAATGAAGGAGTCAGGCACATTAAGGGCTCTTAGTCAAGAATAAGAAGAGATTGAGTTGGTTTAACCCTTTCAGTTACTTATTACAGCTAAGGTGAAAATCAAAGTCACATTTATAACGTGGTCATTTTTTGTATCTGGTGTTTGTATAATGAATTTTGATTAAAGTTGCATTCAGTGAGATTTTGTTTTGCGTGTTGAATTAGGTTGACACTCCGTAACGGATAAACACGTCTACCTGTATTGTGATACATAAAAATATGGAGTTCTGGGCAGACTTTGGCCTGTTTACCTGTTGTTTTACATTGAATACTAGGAGAGGACAGAGATAGTGGTATTTATTTGATCTATTTCATGGAGAGTACGTGAACTTCTTTCTGTCTCGACTGCAGCTGTTGCAATGAGTAGAAACTGTAGAAATATGAATTATGACACGATTGATTTGGAGATATTTTGTAAGAATCTGGTGCTGGTTGCATAAAAGATAACGAGTGGATTAGATGCAGACTTGTGGCGTAAAAGTGCAAAACATCACTCCAGTTAGGTAGGAAACAGGAAAGGCCTCACTAGGCTGCCTACAGATTTTGGATTACCACAAAGCTGGTTACAATCATTCATTAATGTTTATATTGGCATTAAGACCCTGATTCGAATAGAGCTTGGCTACTGTGTGTGTGATAACATCAAGTGGATGGTTGACACACAGAGAATAATTGTGATAAAACTGTTGTTTTGTGTTTGTATATTAGTGTATCCTTGAAAGTAACAATATTGCACTGCTGGATTATCCCCGCCACAACAATATACCAAGATATCAAACTGCAGAAACAAGGAAATAACCTCAATGTGCCCTAACTGACACAAAAGTTGAGTTTCCCCACAAACGATTCATTCAAATGTGTTTTAAAATGTTTTCAAAGGATTTTAAAGAGTAAAAAAATCAGACGTTAGAGAAAGTAACCGTAGCGCTTGTGAATAATACTCTCCTCACTATTGTGGCAGCAGAGGGATTACGACTGGCATCTGTCTAAAGAAAAGACAAAAGCCCAGAGCGGCCTTGCTCGGTTTCATTTATTTGTTTAGTTAAACTGTCATGAATCTGCTTTGGAGAAAGGATTATAATCCTCAGTTATTTGCTCAGGAGAGGACATCCCCTTTGAAACCTAGAAAGAGTGGAGTGTTTGCTTTTCAAACCCTCCACTTGGATGGCATTCGCTACTGTCAACACCAAGCAACAGATATGGCAGCAACACAGACAGAATACTGAATGAAATGTGGTTCAAGTTTGTATAATTTCTAATTCTCCGGTTTACCGCTAAACGTCTGAATTCATTGTTCATTATGACAATATACCGTTTCTGTGTGCGTGTGCGTGTGTGTGTGTGTGTGTGTGTGTGTGTGTGTGTGTGTGTGTGTGTGTGTGTGTGTGTGTGTGTGTGTGTGTGTGTGTGTGTGTGTGTGTGTGTGTGTGTGTGTGTGTGTGTGTGTGTGTGTGAACGTATGCATAAGTCCTGTACAACCATGGTGAGGTGCTAAAGAGATGGCAGCTGATGGGTAACCAGAGAAATAGAAAGACCTTGGCATTGCAGTACACCCTGGCGCCTTACACTTCTTTTCACACACACACACACACACACACACACACACACACACACACACACACACACACACACACACACACACACACACATGCATGTGGTAAAGCTTTGGCATGTTATTTCGAGCCCTCTTGTCACCAGAGTGTGTACAATTATCGTGACACATTGGGAGCCGTGGGGGATCGCTGAAGATGACCAGATTGCAGCTCTGGCTGATGAGGAAACACCTTTGTCGCTGAAGGACGTGAGAAAGTTCTGTCAGATCCACTTCTGGCTTTTAGGAGACTTAACACACACCCTGAGGGCGTGATGGAGGGCTCGTGGTCGCGGGAAACAATGTATGTGAACAGCTGATTGCATTTCTGAATCTATAGATGCTTCTGTTAGATGCATTGGCTAGTGAGGGAAATTAAAATGATGGAAACTTAGAACGATTTTCCTTTAAAAACGTTTGGAAATGCTATGATATTGTGGTCATTTGCAAATAAACAATACTATAAACCAAATGTTTATAGAGTGTATATTAGAAGTGGATGTAGTTACCATTGGGTTTGAAGCCTCGAGTGGCTTTAAAAGACATATTTAGGCGACAACAATTGTAAATGAACTTAAAAGACACTGTATATGGATTAAGTTCTAAGATGAAAACTCAAACTGTGGTAGCTTCCTGTCAATCACAAGAAAGCCATACCCTACAGCTGCTTTATGGTCTATTTTAATCTATAAAACTGTCATCTAATCTTGTATTTGAGACCATGAACTCATCAGGAAAATGTTTACTGAGGTAATAAATCAAGTGAGAGGTATGGTCCTTTTCTTCTAGACTTCTTTACAATTTTTGCAACCTTTAAAGTCACCACCTGCAGGTTATTACATAGAATGCTTTAGTCAATTATGCATTGGCTTCACAGTCACAGAGTTGCTGCTTAGGATAGATGGGAGGCTTAAATCCTGCTGATGTGAAAGGAACAGGTGCATACAGGCGCTTTAAAAACAACGATAGGAAGTTATTGTAGTTTTGTCAGCTTACCATTACAGTCAGAAGAAGTGGCTTAAACAGTACTTAACAAGCCTTACTGAAGTTAACATCAATTACGCACCCCTTCTCTCAGTCCTGAGTCAATCGAAATGTACTTTAAAATGACATAACCAACGTAATCGTCAGGATGTGCAGAGCTGCCTCTAAGGAAGTGTGTTGATGTCTTAAACAGAGCAACAAAGCCAAACAGGACGATTGTGTCCAATGTGAAACTAAACGTCAACCAAGTGTGGGTATTCTAACACTGACAAGGATCTGTCCTTCAACCTAACCAGCATTGTTTTGTTGCTTAAAGACTCACGTTCCTCGATCGTGTTTCTGGACACTTGTAGATGAACAAACAGTTGATCACTTTTTGTAGGATCTAAAGAAGTTGCTATCTCTGATGTACATCTTGAAGAAACGTCCATAATCTGCTTAGAAATCATAGAAAAAGTCCTTTCCTTATAACTCTTCGTAGAATCCGCCGAAGTATCAAGTTTTCTTCAGTATCAAAGCATCTAGTGATTGTTGTCTGTACATCTATGGGTACATTGTGAAGGAAGAATGCTTATAGCTAGAGATGCTCCGATCGATCGGCCGCCAATCGATCGGCCGCCGATCGATATCGGCCGATATTCACTCTCTGCTGATCGATCGGTGCTCTCTATAAATGCCGATCGGGAGAGCCGATCACATGACGTAAAATACATGACACTTTTCTCAGTACGCGGCAAAACAAGCTCGCCAAAATGGCTTCACCGGTCTGGCAGTATTTTAAGGTGTCAGAAAAAGACAATCAATTAACTGAGTTTTAAACATCACTTAAATGGAAGATCCCCATAGGCCCCGCCCACTCGATCGGATCGGCGATCGGTATCGGCCGATACTGATTCCGGCGATCGGTGATCGGCCCCAAAATTGGCGATCGGAGCATCCCTACTTATAGCAAATTCTGCAGACTTTCAATCACGCCAATTTGCTAACATGTAGGATATAAAGGCTAAAGAAATGAGGCGCGATCAAGTCCCTGTCCAGGGTTTAAACTCTTTCATTATTACTGAGCCCACATTGAGAAGCATAAGAAACATTTAAGGATATTTAGAGTAACATTCAATGTTTGACTTTGGTCTACAGTCAAGCACATTTGTTTTTTTTCCTCCTTTAAGTTATTTACACCATACTCAATTCATCTTCTTCTGAAAATGGAGAGTTTAAGGAGTTTGAAGAGAAAGTATAAAGAAAGGGATTCTGTTCAGTAGTGATGGCTCGATACCAGATAAGCACCATGTCAAACGTTGCTAACCTCACACACACAGAGAGGCTTTATGCATGCAGACTTGTGTACAGCACACAGTTTATACATGTGTGTTCGCTGTGTAAATAGTTAACAGGAATGGTGCCTGTCCAAACCTGCCCGCTGCTCATGAATGATTTCACTTTGACATGCCAGCTTATCTCCTTATCTATCCAAAACTGAATGTGAAAACACAAACAACCATAAATTCATCTTTGACACTGTGGAAAAACTCCTAAATAATGCAATCACATTCTTTTTGGCTTATGTGTTCAATCACTTTTTTAATCAACAAATTGGCAATACACTAGATCGGAGCATTAGTCTGCATTAATGTAGAGTCATCCTGTTCACTTGTGGCTCTCTATTTGGACATTTTAGAGTGTCAATTCTTCTAAATTAGACCCTAAAGGGCCTAGATTTGCTGAATACCGTTTACATCATCCTTTGATATGGAAAAGGCCATAATAAAAATGTATCCCTAAACTGTATCTTACCTTAGATTTCTTATAACTATAGACACATTTCTTATCTCCCATCCAATCCAGATTCTTACAAATGATGTCCATCCAATGGATCAATGGTCAAGGGCCCAACATCTGAATGTTCACCCCATGCTTCCTCACCAGATGCATTACACACAACTTCTGCTTAGGGAAACAAAAGTGAGACAAGTTGAGTAGTTATAAAAGCGTACATTTCCTATTATTTTCAGATATTTCATAGCAAATAGATGACGTTTTTCTGACATACAGAGACTTGCTCAGTGAAAAGCTGATATGATCATGCATGCCTTTCATCTTTGTCCTACTAAACATCTTTGTGAATTTACTTATCAGGCAGATAAGATTACTTTACCTTAAGGAAGTCTTAAAGTTCTCCCTTTTCTGTAGTGTGTTCTAAAGGTTTGTGTGCCTAAAATCCCTGTGTTCCATCCAGAGGGAGTTTCTCTTCAACTCTGTTTGTTTACTTCCATAACTTAATGACATCATTATGTAACACTCACGCTTCTATTGGCTTGCGCTCCAACACATTGTACGTGATAGGATAAGAGACGGGACATCTCTAAGCGGTTGACCAATCACAACAGAGCTGGCCAGCTGACCAATCAGAGCAGACTGGGCTCTGGTTTCAGACAGAGGGTGAAAAGAGGTGCTGCAGCACAGGCAGTATGAGAAAAATAAAGAGCTGTTTGAACATTAAAGCATGGAGACATGTCCCAGTAGAGACACTACATACTGATATACACCTGAACATCAGCAGGAGAGGACTCTTTAAAGTAGAGACACTACATACTGATATACACCTGAACATCAGCAGGAGAGGACTCTTTAAAGTAGAGACACTACATACTGATATACACCTGAACATCAGCAGGAGAGGACTCTTTAAAGTAGAGACACTACATACTGATATACACCTGAACATCAGCAGGAGAGGACTCTTTAAAGTAGAGACACTAAATAGAGTGGCGAAGTCCCTCCCCTTCCGGTGGACCTCCATGGGACCTTATTTCGGAAAAATTATGTATTGAAGTCAATGGAGAGAGAAAGATTATCTTTCGATCCCGTTTGAATTGTGCCACGAATTACACATATGATGTTTGTCAATTTAAAAGATAATTTTGCAAGTCAAAAAAAAAAAAAATGTGTCGTAAAACTGTGAAGTAACACATTTGTTTGTGTGAAACGCTCAATGAACTACATCTCTGGTCAACAACACACGTCACCAAGATGGCCGTCACTACTGTCTTGTCAACAAAACGATTGACTACCCTCACTATCACCACAATGAAACACGTCCTGAAGAATGTCATGCAAAGCTGCCTGCCTGCCTTCCTTTGATTCTCTCTGAACTGCCTGGTCGTTTTAATGTTTAATGTCAACCATTTGTGCAGATAGCATGAAGTAGAGAAGATCGCCGATGCTAACGTTAGCGTTAGCATTTCTCCCCCGGGCTTAAATGGTGTATTACAGAATGATCACATCGGTGACAGTACTATTCAAAGGGTTCACGAAATATGACTACTACTCTTACTGTTTAACATTTTGGGTTACTTAATGTTACTTCATGTTAAGGCTAATAAAAATCACAAGGCTGTAATGCTAACTAACGTGCTAGCTACTAGCTAGCTTGATCAAGCCACTCCTGGTCCTTTCATCAGACGGGAAGCAAAAGAACGAGCAAGACCCATTGCTGGTATAATAACAACCTGGTACTAAGCACACAGGCATCTTGTTAAAGTTATCTTATCTTAGCCAGCGCCATATAGATAGATTATATCTATATGGCGCTGATCTTAGCTATCTCTTAGTGGAGGAAAACAATTGTGACATCACTTACGCGACTCTGGGAGTTGTAGTCTTTCTAGTTACGTATTTTTCATAGTCTTATATTTCAACAGTTTTACGACAAACTGTGACTTTTTTGACATGGAAATAATTTTTTAAGATTGACAAACATCATATGTGTAATTCATGGCACAATTCAAACGGGATCGAAAGATACGTTTTCTCTCCCCATTGACTTCAATGCATAATTTTTCCGAAATAAGGTCCCATTACCCGGAAGTAGGTGGGCGTGACTTTGCCACTCTATACTGATATACACCTGGACATCAACAGGAGAGGACTCTTTAAAGTAGAGACACTACATACTGATATACACCTGGACATCAGCAGGAGAGGACTCTTTAAAGTAGAGACACTACATACTGATATACACCTGAACATCAGCAGGAGAGGACTCTTTAAATTAGAGACACTACATACTGATATACACCTGTACATCAGCAGGAGAGGACTCTTTAAAGTAGAGACACTACACACTGATATACACCTGAACATCAGCAGGAGAGGACTCTTTAAAGTAGAGACACTACATACTGATATACACCTGAACATCAGC
>NW_022988098.1:8441906-8584406 GCF_902827165.1 Trematomus bernacchii
CCAGCCCTTAAGGTTTTCTTTTAACATGCATTTGATTACTTGTATTCTATAAATATCCATGATAACCATGATTTGGGAATGGCTGTTTGAGTATATTTCATTTTTCTCATTTGAATCTATATATTTGTTTGACTTCAAGGTTTAAGAATAACTGATAACTTAAAGAAAAGCAGATTCTTATTTCCAAAACTGTTGCATTAAATATTTAAAATCATAAAAACATTCCCTCTTCTTCACCATATTTTGCTACTAGATAACCGTGTTTGTTACGTAATATTTTAACACAAAATGTTATGCAGGTAAAAACCCTTGTGTGCAACCTTCCAACATACCTTGATATCTATTTTCTTCTTACATGTTATTATCACAACAAAAAGCCGCATTACACCTTGAAATTGTCATGTTTGGTTTGTGTTCGTATTCTGCGTTGCTGTAGGATTTTGGTCATGTAATGGAAAGTGAATCCTTTATAAGAGGCAAGATGCAGCTTCTTAAGGGTTCATCATCCTCTCACTTCTCAAAGAAACAAAACATAGGCTGAGTTTCAATGGCCATCCACCAGTTTGTAAGCATTTTAACTAATGGCATGTTAGTTTCAGCAATTCAATAAGAGGGGGAAGTAGCTCAGTGTGTAGGGACTTGACTTGGGAACTAAAGGGTTGTTGGTTCAAGTCCCAATCGGACCAAAAATACAGAGGGTGCACTAGTAGCTGGGTGTTGGGTTTCCTTGAGCAAGGCACCGAACCATCAACTGTCATCATTGGGGATAATTAAAGGGTTTTCTTCTTTTAAGGACCTTTTTTTTTAAATATATAATATATGAATGTAATAAAATGCGTCCAATGAAGTAACTCACAATTGTTTTTTTTACAAGTTTTTTTTTTACTCTTACATGTAGGGTGGGTAAGAATGGAGAAACCAGCTCGAGTGCGCTAGAATTTGAAAGTACGCAGCCAAAAAAAATCTGCCTCTTCCTTCAGACTTCCTTACAGAGCCCCTCCTCCAACACACACGAACGCGCACATGACCAATGAGGGCACGAGATAAGTTTGTGCACAGATGGAAGGCTGACAGGCAGGTAGGCCATCCAGTTATTTTAGCCGGGCCGGCTAAAATTATTGGTCGTGCTTTTTACAGTACTACGGCTTCCACAGATGACATTTTTTTATGTATTTATTGTCAAAGCATTTAATATATTCATTGCTATCGGGATGTTAAGAGCATTCCATGGAATATAACAAAAAGTGTTTCTGAAGTGAATTACCTACCCCACCTTTAACTATTGATTTTAATTCTTCTTGAGTCAACATATTTATAAAGCAACATACTTTACTTGAGAACTGTTTTTGTTTACACTACACCACTGGTTAAAAGGGCTTTTTACTTGTTTTGTTAATTTTTACAAGGACGCTTCAGCAAGCCATGGGACTTCACTTTTAGACAGGTTTGGAGGTCCAGAAGAGAGTGGGTCTCTTTTTTACGTGAAACTGATGCGTTTTTCTATCTCTGTATAGCATTCCCTTATTGAGGTGGCATATTAATACATATATATCGATTTGTTGACATTATTCAGATGTTTTCAAATGCCTGCTGGTTTCTAGAAAATCACATATTAAATGTAGAGATTCATATTCCAGATTGAAACTGTATTTTTGGGCTTTTAACCAGTGCTTCATGCAGGTTGCATGAAACACTGGTTAAAAGCCCAAAAATACAGATAAGAGGTGAAGGTTGAAGATAAACAGAGGTGGGAAGTAGTGGAATAGGCTACAAATACTTCGTTACTGTACTTAAGTAAATCTTTCTGGTATCAGTACTTTACTCCACTACTTATTTGTCTGACGACTTTTTACTTTGACTTCTTACATTTTGAACACAAATACCTGTACTTTCTACTTCTTACATTTCCCAAACAGGCTGGTTCCTTTAGTTTGAATGTGTGTTTGGTGGCGTGATCATTATTATTTAGAGTCATTGCGTGCCTATTGATTTGAACACGATCCGTGTATCCATCATTTCCTGGTCTTCTCTAAAGAAGAGGGACCAATGAAAACGTTGTCATGTTGCCGTTGTTCAGCATGGAAACATTCATTAGCTAACAATGACATTATTGTTCTATTAATATAAAGGGAGGTCAGGTACTCTTTAAAACAGCTGCTAGTTATGGGTACTTTTTACTGAAGTACATTTCAAAGCCCTCTTTACTTTTACTTGAGTAAATAAGTTTAGTCAGTACTTAAATATATTTATATTTTTAAACACAAGTATCTGTACTTCTACTTGAGTAAAGGATGTGTGTACGTTTGCCTTCTCTGAAGGTAAACTGAGAGGATATCGCCCTCTACAGGTTGCTTTAGGCTTTGCATCCTGTAGGTTTCACTGCTGAGGGACAGCGAGGGTTAACTCAGGTCACTCTCGTTTTAACACTGGGATTAAATCTCGTCTACCTGCTCACTCTCTTCTTGCAGAACTGAATATACTTTAAAACCCCAGCATATATTGCTCATGCATCAAGTCAAACACTCGTTGCTTGCAGGTCACTCAGCTGTCTTGAGTAAAAGATGTTTCTGAGACTCTTTTCTTGCAGCTTTCCTCTTTGCATTTCCCATCCATGCTATATTTACCTGTCGCTGTGTACCTCTGCTGTGTGCTCAGCGCTGGAAAGGCAAACACCAGGATATTTTCATATAAATACACATTAGAGCTGATGGATGCTACAGTGTGTGTGCATTTTGTGTGTGCATTTTGTGTGTGTGTGTGTGCGTGCGTGTGTGCGTGTGTGCGTTTATCAGGCCCCTTCAACTATTGATTGATGATTACAATTCTCGTTAATTCATTTTATGTTAATCAAACAATACTCCACTGCAACTATTTATATTCTATTTTATCTGTTTTATTTGTTCTATGTCCTATATATATGTTGCTCTGTTGGAGGAGCCAGTTTTTCATTGCCATATATACACTATATTGTGCAAATGACAATAAAGCCGTGAATCTTGAAACTTTGTTCATTGAGAGAGAGCGTTGTTTCAAAAGGAATTGGCGAATTTTCATGTTAGCCTTTTATTTCCTGTCTGGAGATAACAGCCTGCGTCATGAATGTCTCCTCTGTTTGGAATTATCTCTTATTTCCAGCTCCCATACGGCCGTGGGGGGCTCAGAGTGGGAGGTTTGGAGATTTCCACCTGGACCGTGGTGCGTTCGGGTGTTTTTGTTGAATTACACATCGCAGCCTTCACAACACCACCGGCTCCACTGGGCTTAGGCCCCTGGGATTTAGGCACGAAACCACCGGGGGCCAGAGAGGAATGAAGATGAGATGGTGTGTGTGTGAGAGTGTGTGTGTCCTCTTCAGAGATGGCAAAAGTACACACATCCTTTACTCAAGTAGAAGTACAGATACTCGTGTTTAAAATACTCTGGTAAAAGTAGAAGTACTGACTAAACTTCTTTACTCAAGTAAAAGTAAAGAAGTATGGGCTTTGAAATGTACTTCAGTAAAAAGTACCCATAACTAGCAGCTGTTTTAAAGAGTACCTGACCTCCCTTTATATTAATAGAACAATAATGTCATTGTTAGCTAATGAATGTTTCCATGCTGAACAACGGCAACATGACAACGTTTTCATTGGTCCCTCTTCTTTAGAGAAGACCAGGAAATGATGGATACACGGATCGTGTTCAAATCAATAGGCACGCAATGACTCTAAATAATAATGATCACGCCACCAAACACACATTCAAACTAAAGGAACCAGCCTGTTTGGAAAATGTGAGAAGTAGAAAGTTCTGGTATTTGTGTTCAACATGTAAGAAGTAGAAAGTACAGGTATTTGTGTTCAACATGTAAGAAGTAGAAAGTACAGGTATTTGTGTTCAACATGTAAGAAGTAGAAAGTTCTGGTATTTGTGTTCAAAATGTAAGAAGTCAAAGTAAAAAGTCATCAGAAAAATAAGTAGTGGAGTAAAGTACTGATACCAGAAAAATGTAGTAACAAGTACAGTAACAAAGTATTTGTACTTCACTAATTCCCTGGTCCTCTGTCTCCTTGTTGAGGCGTGTTGTTAACCTCGCCTCTGTGAAGGTATACACAGCTAGATAAAAAGAGGCAAGGCTCACACACACTCTCCCAAGGCCTGTGCTAACATTTTCCCACGCGTACACACACACATATCCAGAAAATCACCTGAATAACGTCTTATCCAATGTTTATTAAAAGTTTCCAGGGTGAATGTGGGCCCAGTGGGAATGCTGTCCAGGTGTGTGTGTGTGTGTGTGTGTGTGTGTGTGTGTGTGTGTGTGTGTGTGTGTGTGTGTGTGTGTGTGTGTGTGTGTGTGTGTGTGTGTGTGTGTGCGTGCGTGCGTGCGTGCGTGCGTGCGTGTGTGCGTGCGTGCGTGCGTGCGTGCGTGCGTGCGTGCGTGCGTGCGTGCGTGCCATTGGTTGCTTCAATAGCTGACAGTCCGAATGTAGCGCTCTGCCCGCGGCTACGCTAAACAACAAAGAGAGATAAAACAGCGCACATGGCTTTGATGAAACCTCTCTCTACTGCCATGAGCCAATCAGAGGGGAGAACCTGGAGATTTGGGGAGAGAAATAACCCCACAGATGGCTCCAGGACACTGGGGTTTAGATATTTAATGCGACTCAATTCAGACCTCTTGATCTTATACCACTGTTATCTTTCCACATGTTCACTCCAGTGTTCTTCCTGGTTCAATTACCTTCAAAGACTCTTAATTGTCTTTCGCTGAAACACTTTTATAACCAGAGACTGTTGTTCCTTCGAGGTTTGTTAAAGCGACATTGTATTATGAAAAGTTGATAGATCTAAATATTGGCTCTTTGGAGAATGCAGACCAAGGTCACATGCTAAGGCCTAAAAGCGCATCCTTTTAGAATGGCCTTTTAATAGATCTTTAAAACCCCCACTTGTTGCCATGCCGGCGTAAACGTCACTGCTTTTAATTTGTTGTTTTATTTGTTTTTGTTGTTTTGTTTCAACCCTTTTAGTTATTATTATTATTATTATGCTCTTTGATGGTCCTGTTTCCAGAGCTTGGGAGTCGTTTTTCTGACTTCAGTGGGTTCAGGAGCTTTAACTCGTAATGTGGAAACCACGAGAATGCTACAAAGAATAATTGTAAATGCATTTGGTAATTCAGAGCATTTGAACGACTCGTTGATGAGTCTTTCCGACTAGAGCGGTGTCCACGTAGATTTTCTCATTGTGCTTCTATCCCTCACTCACTCTCTTCCAGCATTAGGATGTCTTTCAACCAGTCTTTGCTGCAAAAACAAGATATGACCACAACATTGACATATCATTAACTTTTGACTTCATATTTAAGAATAATTGTAAATGCATTTGGTTACTCGGAGCATTCGAACGAGACGTTGACATGTCCGAATAGAGCGGTGTCCACGTGAATTTTCTCCTTTGGGGAAATTCATTATGATCCTCTCCCTCACTCACTGTTCTGAGCTGATTCTGCAAAATGTGTTTGAATGAGTTTATCTAACTTGTTTTGCTTCTCTTTCTTGATATTGATAGCAGAGAGCATTGTTAGAGCATTGAGCTGCAATGGTATTGGTTTTTCTTTCTCTTAAGGTCCTTACACACCAAGCTGATTTCGGCCGTCAATAGATGTCGATAGATTTCTGGCCGTCGATGAGCGTCCTGTCGCCCTACTCAGATTGGTGTGTCCCACCCCGTCGTGTCTTTTCGGCAGTGCCGACACCTTCCGCCGCCGGCTAAAGGCCATCGGCCAAAGAAATCACTCTGATTGGCTGTTCAGCTTAGCTAATCAGTGCATGAGAAGCAAAACGGAAGTGAGGGACCCAAACAAACTATTAAGAAGGCAAATCTGAGATTTCATTTAACTCCAGCTCTCGACACAGGTTCGGGAAAGCCCCATGAGCTTCTCGCTGTAGAGTGAAAATGGAACGCACGCTATTTGTTTGTTTGTTTATATCACGCAGTCTGTTCTTCTTCTCTCGGTTATCACGCAGTCTGTCTTCCGGTTGTTGTCTCTTTTGAATGACGAATACACACTACCGCCGCCTGCTGGTAAGGAGAGTTATTGCCACTCACGCATGCGCAGTTCGTACGTGCTACTTGGCCGTCGGCTGAAGTCTTTGCGGTGTGTTCCAGTGCGACCGTTGGCCAAGACGCAGAGACGTGAGGCAACGTGAGGAGACGTGAGGCGACGTGAGGAGACGTGAGGAGACGTGAGGCGACGTGAGGCGACATGAGGAGACGTGAGGAGACGTGAGGCGACGTGAGGCGACACAACAGCCGTGTTCCGTCGGGACGTGTTCTTTGGTGTCAGTTTGGTGTGTAGGCCCCTTTAGAGTCACTGGCGGTTCTAGACCAATTTGACTGGGGGGGCCAGGCTGGGGCCAGTTATTTTCTGAGGGGGGCACAATAAATGCAGGACGAAAAAGACAAAGACAGTATGAAGTAATTGGGCATAAGAAAACAATGTAATACAGTTATTGGTATTTGTTTCAGTACACATATTTATTTCAGATACTTATAGTTACAGTTTTTACGCTCTAATGGGTCCGACTGGAATGACAAATAGTTAGTTTAGTTTCATTTCCTGCCCCCCCCTAGAACCGCCCCTGCTTAGAGTCTATTGGGGTGGATTGCATTTAGGATTAAAACGGTCCTCATCCAAGGCTCTGATCTTTTTTATGGTTCACTTTTTTTGAGAATTTGGTACCAGTAAGGACATAATTGTAGTCGTGTGAATATCTTTGTAAAATTGTGATAGGTCTGGCTAAATATACAAATCCATATGAGTCAACTTACTTTATCCGTCTGAAACATAGCTTTCGAACCCTTTCACATTGTTTTATAATCCTGCATGAACATATTCATCCGTGCAGATTTACACAGAGTAGAGGGGCTTTAAAGCATTAAAGCATTACAACATTGGACACACTTTGATGAAGAATGTGGGTCTTGGTGATGCTTCTTCTTAAAAATGTGTGAGCGGATGTGACTGAGATTTGGTGGAGTAGCAGAGAGCGAGGTTATCACAGCGATGATATCCACACTGTCTTTAGAAGAAGAGAGACGGAGGAAGAGAGGGAAATTATCTGCTCTGTTGAGAGGAGGAGATGAGAGGGTGAAGGAGAGGAGGAGCTGTTTGACCTCTGGGAAGATGATCATTATACGAAACCATTTTTTTTAAAACAGTAGCACTAAACTCAATACTTCTACCTTTGTCCAATCCCATGAGGGTTTGCTAAAGACACATCTTTTTAGATTAGCTTTTTATCAGCAACCCCCCACTTAAATGTTCTTTTAGTCTTTATTATTTACCTACCTTCATATTGTTTTATTTATTTTATAGGTCTTATTTCTGTTGTACCTATATGTTCACTTTGTTTCATGGGGTTTTATATTTTATTTTATATTGTTGCATCGACTCAGTTGTCTTGTGTCTTATCTGTCAGAGAGAAACCATTATTTATTTTATTTGTATTATCATACCTTTACCTTGTGTCTGTCAACCTGATCAAATGTGATATTTTGCTGCATGTACCTTTTAAAGTTCTTAACAAATAATCTGAGGGGAATTTCTTGTTGTGTATTTTTAACTTGTGATGTGTCATTTTGTAAAGCACTTTGAGCTGCATGTGTTGTAGGAAAGGTGCTGTATAAATAAAGCTTTATTATTATTATTATTATTATTATTAAAAGAGCTGTAGCGAACAGCTGATCTATACCTAATAAATACCCCCAAACGTTTTTGCATACACTTACCAGTATCTAATATATCATATGCCTGACTTTGTGTAGTGTATTGTAGCCAGAGGTTGGAAGTAGTGGAGTACAAATACTTCGTTACTGTACTTAAGTACATTTTTCTGGTATCAGTACTTTACTCCACTACTTATTTTTCTGACGACTTTTTACTCTGACTTCTTACATTTTGAACACAAATACCTGTACTTTCTACTTCTTACATGTTGAACACAAATACCTGTACTTTCTACTTCTTACATGTTGAACACAAATACCTGTACTTTCTACTTCTTACATGTTGAACACAAATACCTGTACTTTCTACTTCTCACATTTTCCAAACAGGCTGGTTCCTTTAGTTTGAATGTGTGTTTGGTGGCGTGATCATTATTATTTAGAGTCATTGCGTGCCTATTGATTTGAACACGATCCGTGTATCCATCATTTCCTGGTCTTCTCTAAAGAAGAGGGACCAATGAAAACGTTGTCATGTTGCCGTTGTTCAGCATGGAAACATTCATTAGCTAACAATGACATTATTGTTCTATTAATATAAAGGGAGGTCAGGTACTCTTTAAAACAGCTGCTAGTTATGGGTACTTTTTACTTAAGTACATTTCAAAGCCCTCTTTACTTTTACTTGAGTAAAGAAGTTTAGTCAGTACTTCTACTTTCACCAGAGTATTTTTAAACATGAGTATCTGTACTTCTACTTGAGGAAAGGATGTGTGTACTTTGAGCATCTCTGAAGGTAAACTGAGAGGATGTAGCGTTGTCAATAATACGCCAGCAGAACTCTCTGCAGTCTGGAAGTGAGCCACAGCTTGATTGAGACGGGCTAGCGGGCTTTACGGAGGTATGTGTGGTCTTGGGAACTCATAACCAGAGACTCATAAAACAGGCTTCAGGAACTTGTTCAGAAAAACATGTCTGCTCATACATTACGGAGCCCTTAAAGTTAATTCTCTTGGAATTTGCCATTTTAATATTCAAACTCTGTCCACTGTATGGAGGAGTCGGCAAATACAGAGTGATATAATAGTAAAACTGCTGTTCTTGTCCCTTTGAGACTCTTTTCTACACAGATGTATGGTGTTATAATGTACAGTAGGTAAGCAAGTACCACTATGCACTACGAAATAAATACAAATAATTAAATAGTTTCAATGTTAATTCTTTGAATGTAGAATTTACTTTGTATTTTAAACATCATTGTATTTCTACAATGATATTTAAAACACAAAATCCAAAGTAAATTCTACATTCAAAGTATTAACATTGGAACTAGTATAGTTAAACATTTTGAGAAACACTGCGTAGCCTATGGCGCTGCGAAATAAATACAAATAACAGGGTTTCTTGTAATAGTTTCAATGTTAATACTTTGAATGTAGAATTTGCTTTGGAGATATTGTATTTTAGAGAGAGAGTGAGAGATCAGAATCAAAATCTGGTTTATTACCAATTAAATATTCACATAGCAGGAACATAAATATAGACGAGATATATGTTAATGTCTGATTTATAAGGTTTGAAGCTGGAGGTAAACTAGTTTCCATTTAATTCGGTATTGTAATCGTGTTGGTTACGGTTAGGGTTGGGGTTTCTTCGAATGATCCTTGTTTCTTTCTTTCAATACTGCTTGTTTTTTGTGAAACCCCTCTAGAAATGAAGAGCTTTCTCACCTGCAAAATGTTCCATTGTTTGTAAGATTTGCAGACTCAATATATGCTGCGATGAATACACTTTTGGCCATGTAGACGGTACACAATCAGGGCAGCTCCCTCTGTGGGAGACTCTATTTCTGTGAGGTGCAGCTGGTCTGCAGATATGAGACTGAAGTGAGATGAGGTGCATGTGTGAGGGTCAGGGCATCCAGACTGATGCCAATTTCTCACACATCTCAGATTGTGTGTGTGTGTGTGTGTGTGTGTGTGTGTGTGTGTGTGTGTGTGTGTGTGTGTGTGTGTGTGTGTGTGTGTGTGTGTGTGTGTGTGTGTGTGTGTGTGTGTGTGTGTGTGTGTGTGTGTGTGTGTGTGTGTGTGTGTGTGTGTGTGTGTGTGTGTGTGTGTGTGTGTGTGTGTGTGTGTGCAGTGTATCTGTCTGGCCTGTCTGGCCTGGAGGTGGTGTGTGTGATAAGACACTTTCCCTCCTCTCAGTGTCCTCACAACCAGACATTTCATCCAAAACATTCCCACAATGTCATGGGAACCAACACGGTTCATCTGAATGATGTTGTTAAATTCAGGTTTAAAGGGGAACATTATAATGTGACAATAACTAACCCTCCTTTGCAACCGCCATGTATTTAAGAGCTTCTGTTGATTGTGTTTCCTTCTGTCAGGTACCTGGCCAAGTTGTCGTCAGTGGGAAGCATCCGGGATGAGGAGACGTGCGAGAGGTTACGAGGTCTCATCCAGAGACAGGTATAGTACATTTCGTTTAGCTTTAATCTAATTGATTGCATTCAACCATGAAGATACAAACCTCAAAACAAGCAAGAATCCTGCAAGTACATTAGCTTTCAGTGAGCAAAAGCATTGTTAGTGCTACTTCATTGGCTTAAAATAACCAACAATTCACGAGGTAGGAATTAGGGAAGTAACTATCTCCTATGTAGGCGTATATAATAGTTTCTTTTATTTGCATATTGACTGGTTAATGTGCGCATTTAATTTGTGTTTAACGGAGGGGCAATTTGTTCCATAATGTTGGAGCGGCAACAGCAAAGGCTATGTCTCCTCGCTGCTTCAACCTTGATTTTGGGACTACCAGAAGTAATCTGTCAGCAGACCTCAGTGACCGTGTGGGTGTGTATGGTTTTAAAAGATCTGCCAGGTATAGGTACCGCTGTATTCGTCTGCCTGTTCATTTGTTGTAACTTTGTTCATGCTGCCCTCTTGGCCAGGTCGCTCTTGAAAAACTGATTTTAATCTCAATGAGACTTTTACCTGGTTAAATAAAGGATGTATATATGTGTGTACTGCGTGTTGTGTGTCTGACGTGTCTCTGTGTCTGTCCTCCAGGTGCAGATCTGTAAGCGCAGTGTGGAGGTGATGGATGCCGTGCGTCGTGGAGCTCAGCTGGCGATCGACGAGTGTCAGTTCCAGTTTAGAAACCGGCGATGGAACTGCTCCACGCTGGAGACCATGCCTGTGTTTGGAAAAATTGTCACGCAGGGTAAGATTATACACTACAGTGATTTAATCCATTCAGCATTGTGACACAACAGAGACACTGAGAGTGATAGACCACTACAGCTGATACTAGAATAACTTTACTACCTGCATGCATTTACAACAGCTAGCCCCTTCCACAAAAAGCCAATCGGATTTTATACTTACACGTTTTGTTGAGATGACTACTTCCATTCTTGCAAGGATAATAAATCCATGTATCCTGATATTGAAACTCAAGCCGGTGACGAGTGAGATTTTTCTAACGGTTGAGCAGGATAGTCTTCACATATTTACACAACTTTTATTATTTTTTAAATGTAAAACGAATTAAGAAATAAGTCGCGTGGCTGCACCTCACCACCGCAAAATTAACGGCATACTTGTGGTCTGGATATTGACATTTATTAAGTCAATTGTTTGTTACCAGAGTTTTATGACACAAAGAAGCTTTGAATATTCATAAGTGGGGTATTTGCTGACATATTTAACGTTGTAGAGCAAATTGTGGAAACACTTGTAAGCTTGTGTTAACAACACACCATATTTCAAGCATCTACTGTAAGCAAAATCACATTCAACAAACCATTGACTTCCAGTTGAGGGAACAGGAATTGGTAAAACAATAAATCATTCCTCGGTTTTAGGACTTATTCCTGCATAATCTTTGATATTGCATTTTAAAAAATGGTGTCTGGGCACCTTCCATGAGACTTTGATACAACCTCTTTACATAATGTAACAATATGTCTGTGTGTGTGTGTGTGTGTGTGTGTGTGTGTGTGTGTGTGTGTGTGTGTGTGTGTGTGTGTGTGTGTGTGTGTGTGTGTGTGTGTGTGTGTGTGTGTGTGTGTGTGTGTGTGTGTGTCTAGGCACCCGTGAGGCAGCCTTTGTGTACGCCATCTCAGCAGCCAGTGTGGCGTTTGCGGTCACGAGGGCCTGCAGCAGCGGAGAGCTGGAAAAATGTGGCTGTGACCACAATGTTCATGGAGTCAGTCCAGAGGGTAGGTTAGCTTTCTGTTTCACACACACACACACACACACACACACACACACATATATACTGTACACATTCATGCAACAAAAAAAGTAGGTCCGACTGATCCAGCATATTTGAATGCAATCATTTCAAAGATTTAACGATGTGACATTAAAAATAATTTGTTTGTTTTCATTATTTATGTTGTCTGAACTCCATGTTTGTTTAGCCACATCTTTAACAATATCGATATCACGCATTACTACACAGAACCACCAATAAAGAAGCACTGGAGTCGATGTCAAATAGTGTAGTGCTGTCAAAAGTCAGAGGTGGAAGTAGTGGAGTACAAATACTTCGTTACTGTACTTAAGTACATGTTTCTGGTATCAGTACTTTACTCCACTACTTATTTTTCTGACGACTTTTTACTTTGACTTCTTACATGTTGAACACAAATACCTGTACTTTCTACTTCTTACATTTTGAACACAAATACCTGTACTTTCTACTTCTTACATGTTGAACCCAAATACCTGTACTTTCTACTTCTTACATGTTGAACACAAATACCTGTACTTTCTACTTCTTACATTTTGAACACAAATACCTGTACTTTCTACTTCTTACATGTTGAACACAAATACCTGTACTTTCTACTTCTTACATGTTGAACCCAAATACCTGTACTTTCTACTTCTTACATTTTGAACACAAATACCTGTACTTTCTACTTCTTACATGTTGAACCCAAATACCTGTACTTTCTACTTCTTACATGTTGAACCCAAATACCTGTACTTTCTACTTCTTACATTTTGAACCCAAATACCTGTACTTTCTACTTCTTACATGTTGAACCCAAATACCTGTACTTTCTACTTCTTACATTTTGAACACAAATACCTGTACTTTCTACTTCTTACATGTTGAACCCAAATACCTGTACTTTCTACTTCTTACATGTTGAACCCAAATACCTGTACTTTCTACTTCTTACATTTTGAACACAAATACCTGTACTTTCTACTTCTTACATTTTGAACACAAATACCTGTACTTTCTACTTCTTACATTTGGAACACAAATACCTGTACTTTCTACTTCTTACATGTTGAACCCAAATACCTGTACTTTCTACTTCTTACATTTTGAACCCAAATACCTGTACTTTCTACTTCTTACATTTTGAACACAAATACCTGTACTTTCTACTTCTTACATGTTGAACACAAATACCTGTACTTTCTACTTCTTACATTTTGAACACAAATACCTGTACTTTCTACTTCTTACATGTTGAACCCAAATACCTGTACTTTCTACTTCTTACATGTTGAACACAAATACCTGTACTTTCTACTTCTTACATGTTGAACCCAAATACCTGTACTTTCTACTTCTTACATGTTGAACACAAATACCTGTACTTTCTACTTCTTACATTTTGAACCCAAATACCTGTACTTTCTACTTCTTACATTTTGAACCCAAATACCTGTACTTTCTACTTCTTACATGTTGAACACAAATACCTGTACTTTCTACTTCTTACACGTTGAACACAAATACCTGTACTTTCTACTTCTTACATTTTGAACACAAATACCTGTACTTTCTACTTCTTACACGTTGAACACAAATACCTGTACTTTCTACTTCTTACATTTTGAACACAAATACCTGTACTTTCTACTTCTTACACGTTGAACACAAATACCTGTACTTTCTACTTCTTACATTTTGAACACAAATACCTGTACTTTCTACTTCTTACACGTTGAACACAAATACCTGTACTTTCTACTTCTTACATTTTGAACACAAATACCTGTACTTTCTACTTCTTACATGTTGAACACAAATACCTGTACTTTCTACTTCTTACACGTTGAACACAAATACCTGTACTTTCTACTTCTTACATTTTGAACACAAATACCTGTACTTTCTACTTCTTACATGTTGAACACAAACACCTGTACTTTCTACTTCTTACATGTTGAACCCAAATACCTGTACTTTCTACTTCTCACATTTTCCAAACAGGCTGGTTCCTTTAGTTTGAATGTGTGTTTGGTGGCCTGATCATTATTATTTAGAGTCATTGCGTGCCTATTGATTTGAACACGATCCGTGTATCCATCATTTCCTGGTCTTCTCTAAAGAAGAGGGACCAATGAAAACGTTGTCATGTTGCCGTTGTTCAGCATGGAAACATTCATTAGCTAACAATGACATTATTGTTCTATTGATATAAAGGGAGGTCAGGTACTCTTTAAAACAGCTGCTAGTTATGGGTACTTTTTACTTAAGTACATTTCAAAGCCCTCTTTACTTTTACTTGAGTAAAGAAGTTTAGTCAGTACTTCTACTTTCACCAGAGTATTTTTAAACACGAGTATTTGTACTTCTACTTGAATGTGTGTACTTTTGCCATCTCTGTCTAAATGTTTTTAAGCCATAATTGTAACCACTTCTCGTATTTTCCCAGGGTTCCAGTGGTCGGGCTGCAGTGATAACATTGCATACGGAGTGGCCTTCTCCCAGTCCTTTGTGGATGTGAGGGAGAGGAGTAAAGGCCAGTCGTCCAATCGGGCACTCATGAACCTGCACAACAACGAGGCCGGCAGGAAGGTAAATCTGTCCTTGACATCAATTGTGAACAAGAACCTTTTGTAGAACAGCGCACTTCTTTTAGGACGGAGAAATCTCAACATTTTTGAAGGTGCAAATTATAAGATTTAGCAAAATCCAAAGTAAAAACATTAATAAAATAAGGCAAGACAATCAATATCTGCATCGTCGAAGGCAATTTTCAAGACATGAAAACAAATCAAGAATAGACAGCCTGAAATATTTGAGTGCAAATACTGTCAAGTCATTTAAGACCAAGTCAAGTCTTAGTTTATTTAAGACCAAGTCCAAGTCTTATGTTACTCAAATTTTAAGTCAATTCCAATTTCGAAGTGAAGTTCTATTTTCAAGTCATTTAAGTAATCAAGTCATATGAAACAAGTCGGAGTTGAGTCTCAATTCAATCAAGACAACTCCAAGGTAAGTCTCAAGTAATTCAAGAGTTCCTGTCAAGTTTCAAGTCACATCATTTTTACAAAATGCAGTATGTTAAGTTTCACAGTTGTCAATTAAAAATCAATTCCTAAGCCTTCATTTTTGTGATCCAAGTCTGATTTGAGTCCAAGTCTCAAGTCTTTGTAGTAGAAAATGTTGTTGTAGTTGTGATTGTTAGCACAGACAGTCAGCATTTAAGAGATTATTCTATCTATCTATCTATGTATCTATGTATCTATCTATCTATCTATCTATCTATCTATCTATCTATCTATCTATCTATCTATCTATCTATCTATCTATCTATGTATCTATCTATCTATCTATGTATCTATCTATCTATCTATCTATCTATCTATCTATCTATCTATCTATCTATCTATGTATCTATCTATCTATCTATCTGTCTATCTATCTATCTATCTGTCGGTCTATCTATCTATCTATCTATCTATCTATCTATCTATCTATCTATGTATCTATCTATCTATCTATCTATCTATCTATCTATCTATCTATCTATCTATCTATCTATCTATCTATCTATCTATCTATCTATCTATGTATCTATCTATCTATCTATCTGTCTATCTATCTATCTATCTGTCGGTCTATCTATCTATCTATCTATCTATCTATCTATCTATCTATGTATCTATCTATCTATCTATCTATCTATCTATCTATCTATCTATCTATCTATCTATCTATCTATCTATCTATCTATCTATCTATCTATCTATCTATCTATCTATCTATCTATCTATCTATCTATCTATCTATCTATCTGTCGGTCTATCTATCTCTCTACCTACCTGTAGGATGATACATGATTCAATCAATTATGTTGTTATAATTTAGTTTCTAATAAGTAAAGGTATACTGTATATTTCCAGTTGATCTGCTACTTCACCAGTTTTGAGCAATGTTTTATGACATAGAAAGTCAGTTTTAGGTCAAAATAAAAACAGAAATTGATTTTTTGATTGAATCTATTAATGCTGCAACCACCCATAGTGGTTATCTTTCTTGAATCATGCAATGCCGTCATATTATTCCAAGTTTCTGTTTGGCTAACCAAAGGTTCTCTGGTGTCTCTTTAGGCCATCCTGTCCCACATGCGTGTGGAGTGCAAATGTCACGGTGTGTCCGGCTCCTGCGAGGTGAAAACCTGCTGGAAAGCCATGCCGCCTTTCCGCAAAGTGGGCAACGTCATCAAGGAGAAGTTTGACGGTGCCACTGAGGTGGAGCAGCGTAAAGCGGGCACCACTAAAGTCCTCATGCCTCGAAACTCCCAGTTCAAACCGCACACGGACGAAGATCTGGTCTACCTTGAGCCCAGTCCGGATTTCTGCGACCACGACCCCAAAATGCCGGGAATGTTTGGCACGGTTGGACGTCAGTGTAACCGAACATCAAAGGCTATAGACGGGTGCGAGCTGATGTGCTGCGGACGAGGTTTCCAGACTCAGGAAGTGGAGGTGGTGGACAGGTGCAGCTGCAAATTCCACTGGTGCTGCTACGTCAAATGCAAACAGTGCCGCAAAATGGTGGAGATGCACACTTGCCGGTGATGGGAGTCGGGGGCAAAGAGGACTTATGGACAAATCAAACGCCCCACACTCTAAGGAAAGAAAGGGAACAAGAATGACTGTTGAATGTCCCTCTTCTCCTGCTTGAAACCACCCCACCCTCCCACTACTGGTCCCTTTGTGCTCGTCCTGTTCGTGTTATTCCACCTTAATGGATATCAGTAGATTATGCATGGGATCTGCTACAGAGCTCCAGAGGCAGTTCTTCTCAAGTAGAAAGCATCTTTTACTTTCTGTCTCCCTCCATCCCTCACTCTTACATTTGCTTTGTCATTGATTGCTTCTTATTTTTGTATTGTTTAACTTATTTGTTGAGACTGAGGAGATTGACGGGGAGTGGACCTAAGAAGGAGGAGATAATAAGGGACGAACTGGACCCATGGGTGGGGTAAAAGGGTTGGGTTGGGGTCAAAAAGAGGGTTGTTTGCCCTTTATCCTTGCTGCTGCTGCTGCTTCGGGACTCACTTTGTCAAAAAGGAGACGTAAAGTCTGTCAGAGGACGGATCTGACCAACAGAGGACAAACTATCGCAGACGGACTTTCTGTGATTTGCTTCTTGTGTGTACATGTTCCGCGCTGAGGTTCGGTTGCTTGTGAGTCATTTATTTTGCCCCCTGCAATGCCCTGATGCTGCTCCACTCACACACACACACACACACACACACACACACACACACACAGCAAACATTACTCCAAATCAACACCTGTATTCATCCACAGCTGCAACCAGAAACCTTCTATCATAAACATTTTCCAGGTCAGATTTGAAACGATACGGCCCCATTTCAGAACATGATTTTTGGACATTTTAGCTTGTTCCGATTGATGTTGATCTTGGCCTCCTCCTGCACCTTGCCGTATGCCAAATGCTAGTTTGCAACAGAATCATGCATGCACACGCAAACACACTCAATGTAAACACACACAGATACACAAAGGGCTTGCCAAGCATGTTAAAGCATGCATGATGACTGAAGCACTTTCTCTCCAAGCGCACATAGAGCCCTCACCCCACAGCAACCAATAACTGACCACATATCCAACTATACCTGTTCCTCTCATACACACACACACATGCACTCACACACACACACACACACATGCACTCACACACACAAACACCTTTCCCATGCCACTGTCAGGACTGTATTGTTGTCTTGTACTACCACCATAAAGCCAAGCTTTCCTATAATAACGTGCTATCATTATAGAGACATACTGTAGATCTGTAAAGACTTATACACTGAAGAAGACTATACTGCCTATGAATGTATGTTAATAATGAATATATGCTGTGTCAAAATGACTTGTGTTGCTTCTTTCAAATGATACTGTGTGTGTGTGTGTGTGTGTGTGTGTGTGTGTGTGTGTGTGTGTGTGTGTGTGTGTGTGTGTGTGTGTGTGTGTGATTGTGAGAGAGAGAGAGCAACAATGTTGCCCAGAGGGAAAGAAAGAGAGGATAGAAAGATGGAAAGTGAGAAAGAGCAGATTCATATTTCACCACCAAACCCTTACACACACACACACACACACACACACACACACACACACACACACACACACACACACACACACACACACACACACACACACACACACACACACACACACAGCCCTGCTGACAGACATACACATATTTCAATAAAATCGTCCATTTCCCGTGTCTTTCAGCTGCGTTATTATGTGGCCACAGCGTGCCCCGTGCAGTTTATTATGTGTGTGTGTTTGTGTGTGTGAGGTTCTTTTACGCCCCGAGGTCAATTCCATGCACCCCTGACACCTATAAACACAATTTATGCTCCATATATCACTGCATACAGTACATCATCCAGAGATAAGTGGATGTGTTTCCCGCGGTGCTGGGAACCTGGTCTTTTGGAAGAACAAAAAGCGGCTGCTCGGGTTTCAGAAAGTGCCTGAATGCGCTGTGAAGAGGGAACAGAGGCAGGAACACCGGGCTCGAACAGGGATTACAGCGAAATGCAGACCACATGGCACAAGCTTTTTCCCTCCTTCTGTCTCTATCAATATCACACCGCCCCGCCTACTCCGGCTTTTCGCTCTTTCTCCTGCCATATCTTTGACTCACGCTGGGTTTCTCTGCGGAAAAGTGTAACCCTAACCACGAGGGGATCTGTCCTTCATTAAGCCACCATGATGGCCTACATGAGGTGGTGGTGGACACACTGATTGGGAATGTCTGCGGGCTTGTGTGTGTGTGTGTGTGTGTGTGTGTGTGTGTGTGTGTGTGTGTGTGTGTGTGTGTGTGTGTGTGTGTGTGTGTGTGTGTGTGTGTGTGTGTGTGTGTGTGTGTGTGTGTGTGTGTGTGTGCACAGTCTGTCAGACAGCCAGATTTACAGTCAGTCAGAGAGCGCTAATGCCTGTCGTGGTTTGCTGCGGTTGTGGCGAAGACAAGAGGCTGACAGTGGGGTTTTACCACTTAGCATGTGTGTGTGTGTGTCAAAATTAAGATGCAACTAATGTGGGTATAAAAAGGCTGGCACACGTGTCTGTAAAATGTAACAAGTCATAGTTCTTTATATGCTAACATGTAGCATCCATACCAACATCTTTCAGGCTTGACAAAACGACTCCATGTTGAATACACACACCTTTGATAGACATACATCCAACAGCTTCATCGTCATGTCTATAGTATGTTGGTATCTTGGTACACATGTTTAAAGAGTGCTTAACAATCAGATCTAGTCTTAACCTCTAGACACCACTGAAACATACTGTAGCTAGCATTAATACGTCTCTTTCTTTGACACGTTTTCACACAAGTAGAGAAGAATACTAGCAATTACCTTATTTATTTGTATGTATTTATACACATTCATAAGCAATAAAATACAGTTCAAGGTTTTCATGATCTGGTAAGACTGTTAGCTTACGGTGGACGTTAACAATCACTAGCATATCATTAGAAATTGCTGTGGAATTGACATTACTGTGCCAGTTAACGGATCTTTTTCTACTTGTGCCCCTATTACGGTTTTAGCATTGACCATTCATTTGTAGTCACATTTGTAACATCAGTCGCCACCATTTAGCCAACTTAAATTCAATATTTAAAGTAAATTAGGGGCTTCATAAATAAGTAAATTGGAGAGAGACAGATATCTAGACATATCGACCCACAGCAGACTGTTGAATAGGCTTAAGTTCACCAATGAGATTTGGCATGAGATCTTCTGGAACAAACGTGGTTTCGCTTCAGCTCTCTTCAGCAATAGTGTAACCATTTGGCTTAAAGAAGGTTGTTAAGTGGTCGGTCCTGTAAATGAGTTTCGACTTTTGGTGAGGCTTTCCCTGGGAAGTTAAATCAAAGAGATTCTGCAGATAACCACACAAAGATGAACTGACTTTAATGCAGTGAATTCACAAGAAAATGGCTCGTAAAAGAGGCAACTGATTACTTGAGTGAGTAATCGGAGAAGTCAGGATCACACAAACTGTATACTGTATAATAAAAACAACATGATACAATAAAAGAAATGTGATAAGCACAATTTGACTGATATTTTGTCTGGCATGCATTGACTTCCTGAAGGTATGCGATAAGGATGGTGTGATTTCACTTTTCACATAAATCTTCCAGACGATCCTTCTCCCAGACAGGCGGCTAATAGTTCAGATTACACCTCAGGTACCTCTGCATACCTCAGGTTAAAGGTTTTCTGATGCTCTGGCAGTGTGTGTGTGTGTGTGTGTGTGCGTGCGTGCGTGTGTGTGTGTGTGCGTGTGTGTGTGTGTGTGTGGGTGAAGGGTTAACGGTGCAGGTTGGCTGGATATTAATGCCCCTCGCTCAGAGAACCAGGAGAAGGCTGGCTTTAGCCCAGGGCCCCCCCAGGCCTCTCAAACTCCCAGATCTCTTCAGCATACTTCTCATATTAAAAGAAAACAAGTTACACAAATGAGACAGATGGTTCTTGTTTGTGATGACAGTTGCATTTCTTTCTCTCCTCCTGCCCTCCTGCCCTCCTCCTCCTCCCTCTCGGCTTTCTTCTGGTGTCTTTGTTGTTCAAAAGGAGCTCGATGGCATCAAGACGTGGACGCCAGGCTCCACATCTACCATTATTATGCTGAGGTTGTTTGATCAACTAGCTGAACATTGCTTGTATAATGTCCTGTCTAACCACAACTGTATAAGTCAGGGGTGTCCAAACTACGGACCATTTTGAATCGGCCCTAAGCAAATTCAAAAAGTATAATGACTTAAGTATAATAAACTTCTGCTTGTCTTATATTGTGCTTCTTAAATATATATGTTACATTATATTACACAGTATTCATGTGTTAATAAGCCCACTTTTCAAATAAATTCAGTCAATTAAAGTAGAAAACATGTTCTAACAAATCTAAGTTGATAAGAAAAAAGCCCAATAACTTATTTTCATAACCAGCTTGAAATAGACCCTTCATATTTCCTCTTATTATCAGCAATCTGAAGCTTCTGTTTTAAGGAATGAGCTGCTGACAAAATAAATGAAACCCTCTGGAGAGCTGTGAGTGTTTTTTTTCTAACAGCATTTTCAAGTATCAAGAATAATTTACCTACATTTGATAGATTTTTCCAACTTATAACTGAACTTATGATGCAATATACTTCTAGTGAGCGGCCCAGAACTTCATATATTTTTCTGTACGTGGCCTTCTGTGAAAAAAGTTTGGACACCCCTGATCCAAGTCAATCAAAAGTGGGCAAACTGCGACCTCCAGTGTTATATTTTCATTCTGTCTTTTCCTCATATCTACATAAAAAACAGTATCTTATATGAATTGCGTTCTTATGCTAAGATTTTGCACAACATATGTTGGCACAATACGGTAAAGGAAATGAACCACTGTCCTTCACATTCCTAACTTCTATTTTTGTAGATTCCTGACTCAAAGGTAACTAGCTAACACTGATAAGCTGCATATGAACATCTTGTGAAAAAGGGTTGTTTTAAGTGAACCTATTCTAACTTGATATACATAGATGACAGGCCACAAATCGGGGTAACAGGAGGACAAGGAATACTCCAGCAGATGAGGTAAAGATGGTAGATAATTGACTGATTGTGTGGGGGAGGGAGTGGTGACACAACCCCCAGAAGAGGGGGATAAAGGGGGTTTGTGTTTGACTTTGAAGAGGGATGTAGGTGACCCACAGCTTACCGTCTACATTCCTCAACTGTTAGACCCCTGTGGGCCATTGAAAGACTGACAGAGACACAGATACTCATTATGAAAATGATAGACCGTCCCTCGATGGGATAACACCAGCCGACAGCCTTCCTCACTTATACGCTAATAACTTTCCCGCCTTTGCAGGAAGCACACCCATCTTCAAACGCATCCTTCCTTTTGAGTTCAACTACACATTCGCAAACTTTTGTTAAAAAAGGGTATCAGCACACACAACGTTTTCTAGCATCTAAAGCAGCATATATTATACTTTTGTCTCTAGTAGAAGGGCACTTTGAGGGCTTTTGTTCATGTTTTCTCTATTGGAAGAGCACCAAAAGGGCATTATATAATGTGTTTTCTACTAGAATAGCATCTAAAGGGCACTTTATCATATTTTAGTCTCTCATTCAATATTGCATCCCATCATGGACAGATCCGATAAGAATGGATCAGTCAGGAGGAGTGAAAGTGTCATATCACACACACGCACGCACGCACGCACGCACGCACGCACGCACGCACGCACACACACACACACACACACACACACACACACACACATGGTGGATCAGGCTGTTGATGAGGGCTTTAGCCTCTCTGGATGCTGGTATAGAGGATACATGTGAGCTCACCTGTCCACACACACATAACACACACACTCTCTCTATCGATGGTTATAGCCATGAGTCTGTCATCAGGGGGATTTCAGCTGAAGTGCAGATAACTTTCCCTTAACACCTGGACATTGAACACACACACACACACACACACACACACACCTGAACACGTGTGGGTCTATAGGTGTGTGTATGCGGGTGATGGGGTTGGAGCGTGAGTGTTACATGTATCTATTAGTCAACAGCAGCCTGCCGTTTCATAATAATCCTTACACTGACCAGCGGTACTGGACGGTCGCCTGGTTTTCAGACAGGTGTTTGAAAGACATCACAAACATGGGAAGATAATCGTCTGTTTAACAGCAGAAACACAATACAATTACAGCACTAGAATGTGTAATATAGGGAAAAGGGGAAACATGAAATTATGAAATAGTAGAGTTACAGAAAAACATTTTACTGGGTGCAAAATAGAACCAATTAGACATGTGAAAAAGTGAATAACAAAAAGATAACTTTGGTATTTTACAGCCTGGTTTAGAGCTGCTTCAGTGACACACAGTCAGTGTAGCTACACAGTCTATCAAAAGCTGCTAGATTGACAGATGTGACTTATAGCAATAGCCATGTTCAATGTTTGAGTTCATAAAGTTAATTTTGGGGGACTGAAAACGGAGAGAAGCCTGGAAGATATGCCGTGTTGACAGCTTAGCAACTTTAGTATCTAGAATTAGCATCTAGTGGAGCTAGTGTTGCTCGCTACTGTCATTGGAAAAGACAGAAAAAAAAGGAGAGACCATTTCTGATTTTATTTTGATCTAAAACTGGTTTTCTATGTCATAAAACATTGCTCAAAACTGGTGAAGTACCAAATCAACTGGAAATATACAGTATACCTTTACTTATAACAGCATTATTCCTTGAATCAGGGATCATCCTAAAGGTCGTTTTTACAGGAATATTTATATAATTTGTTCTTCCATCCATCCATCCATCCATCTTCTCCCGCTTATCCGTGGTCGGGTCGCGGAGGTAGCAGTTCCAGCAGAGAGCCCCAAACGTTCCTTTCCCTGGCCACATCAACCAGCTCTGACTGGGGGATCCCAAGGCGCTCCCAGGCCAGCGAAGAGATATAATCCCTCCACCTGGTTCTAGGTCTACCGAGGGCCGTTTCTTCCTATAGGCGGATCAGATGGTCACAGGTTCAAACCCCACTGCAGTCAGCATGTCGTTGTGTCCCTGAGACACTTCACCCCAAATTGCTCCTGTGGGGATTGCCCACAGTATTGAGTATGTAAGTCGCTTTGGATAAAAGCGTCTAACAAGTAACATGTAACTCCCCCAAGCTGAAAGTTCAGGTTCAGCCTCAATATATTTGGGGAGAATTAAAATGAGCCGTCTTTATCTGTAGACAGCCAAGCCCCCTCCTGTGTTTGGTGAAGCATTATATGCTTAAAAATCAAATGTAGGATATAAACTCAACTAAACTGCAATGATAGCAAAGCTGTGGCTTGTGTTTTTTGGGTAATAAAGTTCAAATCATTGTTGGGTTGTCACCCAATGAGTGACGTCTGAGGAAGATGAGAAATGTAAATTATATATTGTTGAGAAAATGCTGCATCTCTTGCATTTATTGACGTAGAGGAGCCTTATTGTTTACCTTTTTAATATCATTTTTTGTAAGTTTCAATTGCTTGGTTTTTGTGAAATTAGCCTGTTTTCCTCTTAAAGTGTAACAGATTGATGCATCTCCACAGATCATCTTAAAGGCTACATTCATTGTAGTTAAACATCTGTAAAAACTAAGGCCCCCAAACAGCATCTTGCATAGGGCCCCCAAAAAGCTAGAAACGGCCCTGGGTCTACCCCTCGGTCTCCTTCCAGCTGGACGTGCCTGGAACACCTCCCTAGGGAGGCGCCCAGGTGGCATCCTTACTAGGTGCCCGAACCACCTCAACTGGCTCCTTTCGACGCGAAGGAGGAGCGGTTCAACTCCGAGTCCCTCCCGGATGACTGAACTTCTCATCTTATCCCTAAAGGAGACGCCAGCCACCCTGCGGAGAAAACCCATCTCGGCCGCTTGTATCCGTGATCTCGTTCTTTCGGTCATGACCCATCCTTCATGACCATAGGTGAGGGTAGGAACGGAAATGGCCCGGTAGACAGAGAGCTTTGCCTTCTGGCTCAGCTCTCTTTTCGTCACAACGGTGCGGTAAAGCGACTGCAGTGCCGCTCCCGCTGCTCCGATTCTCCGGCCCATCTCACACTCCATTGTTCCCTCACTCGAGAACAAGACCCCGAGATACTTGAACTCCTTCACTTGGGGTAAGGGCTCATTCCCTTAATTTGTCTATAACTTGAAAACACATTGTGTAGTATAAGTATAAATAAGTGTAGTATAAGTATAAGTAAGGCACCATTGAGTTCATACTATATCTGAGATGGTCCCATTCCATTTCTCTTCCTTCTCCACCTCCTTCCACCTGTTTGAGAGTTTTTTACCAGGTGAATCGGGTCAAACCTGCACCTCTTCACCACCGCCAGCATCTACATGGAAACCACGTTGTCTTCACTGCATTGGCTCAAGTTTTGGACACTGGAACTGTCTAAAGTGTATCAGAGAAACGTCTAAGCAGGCCTCGTCCTCTCTCTAGCGAGTATGAAGATTTATTTTCCCGCACATGCCCTCACGCAGCATATATCTGCATCTGAACACTGATTTACCGCCTGGGTCTGATAAACTGCTTAAATCCTCAGCATGCTTTTCATCACAAGTCAGTATCTGTGCAGATCATCATAAACTCCTCTCATAAAAGTGGGTGCAGCACACACAGGCAGCTCAGTGTGTGTTTCAGTGTGTGTTTCAGTGTGTGTTTCAGTGTGTGTTTCACAACTAGTTGCCCGATTTTAACACATTTTTGAGGCCGATAGCCAGTTCTGCTGCAGTGGAAACACAAAATACTGCTTTTTGCATTTGGACACCGCCTCTGAACCAGAACCACCTCGTTGGAAAACTGGTTCTGTTGGGTTTTGCCTGATCATCACATCCCCTCTTCTACCTGCTCGTCACAAACACAGCTGGATGGTGATTGGACGATCCCAGAGGACAAAACATTTAGACTTATTTGTCAAATATGATGAAGACCAATGAAGGCCAGGTGGTATCTCACTGCATTAGTGTGAAGACAGAGAGGGCTGAGGAGCATGTGTGTGAGTGTGTGTGCGTGTGTGTGCATGTGTGTGTGCGTGTGTGTGTGTGTGTGCGTGCGCGTGTGTGTGTGTGCGTGTGTGTGTGTGTGTGTGTATGTGTGTGCATGTGCACGTGTGCGTGTGTGCATGTGCACATGTGTGCGTGCGTGCGTGTGTGTGTGTGTGTGTGTGCAGTCATATTTCAGCAGAGAGGAATGCCCTTGGTTCAGCCTGTGTGATAATTAATGGCTGTCAGCGTCTCTTTAGCAGAAGAAGGCGCTGACAGAAATCACTCCAGAAACGTAGGGAATGTGTGAAGAAGAGAAGATCCAGGTCACCAAACATGGGATATCACCCTCATTTGAGGAATTCCTGCACATCTGCGTAAGCTGTGAGAAAGTGACACTGATCTCTCAACACCAACATTACAGAAATACACTTTTACTACAGTGTACCAACCCTGAGGGGGAAAGGGAAAGCAAAGGTAGGAGTAACATGGTAGCTATTCTATTTGATCAGTTTTATTGTGTAGCACTGTTGGAGGAGCCTGTGACCTCAGATTGTCATTGATATATCTACACTGTACAGGTGACAATACAATTCTTTAAAAAAGGCAATAAGGTATAATTTGACCAATCTTCAACAAAAGGTGGTACCTCTTTTTGCCGCTGCTTTTAATTGATATATACATATCTCACACTGCACTGTAACTTTATTCATGTACCTTTGTTATTCATGTTTTATTATCTTTGCTTTTAAAGGAGTGTTTTGAAATGCCATTTTATAATGTGTTTCTTAATGCTCTTAATGTGTAAAGCACTTTGAATTGCCTTGTGTTGAAAGGTAATTTATAAATAACCTTGCCTTATCCATTACTGTCAAATCCAGACATAAAAAACAATGTAATAACTTAAATAATACTTTCATATTTGGATATTGTGATATTAAAATCATTGCCCTTCCAGAAGTGTACACATGAGTCACTGTTGAACAATTACATATTGTTATCGATGTTGAATTTAAAGCCATATGTTCTTGTTTATGCGGTTTTAACAGTGAGAATCTTAAAGGGGACCTATCATGCAAAATGCACTTTGGTACGTCTTTTATACATGAATATGTGTCCCCGGTGTTCCAGGGAACTCACCAAGTGTCAGAAAACACAACCCTCTCTATTTTCCTCCATACCCAAATCTCTAAAAAAGGGGCTGCAACGGATCTGATAAAAACTGATCCAGATTTGAACACTGTCCTGACGTCAGGACGGTGGCGCTACGGCTATTGGGCCAACTCCACCAATCAGGAGGAGACAGCCACGGCCATTGCCGTTCGAAAGCGCTGGAGACGCTGTAGTACATATGCCAGGCCTGTAGATGGTGCTGTTCTCACAGAATCAGCCCTTGCAAAAACAGAGCTAACATTTTTCAAATTGAGCGAAATGAGGCATGGCTAAAATGCATGATCTGTTTGGTATTTTGAAAAATAAAAAGTATAAATATGCCTTATATAGGTATGGTCCTACACTACATTATTCAAATATAGCATGATAGGTCCACTTTAAGTAAAGATTGTGTCAGTTAGTTCACAATATCGTCAATGTGTCTGATACTTTTTCATACAAAATGTAGTAACTCAAGTTGTGATAATTAAACCAGCAGACTATGAGGATTTCTTGATAACATTCAGTACATGTTCTCATATTAAATCACTATCATATCAAGAGTATTTCATTATGAATCTAAGCAGGCGAGCCATCTGTATCTAAATCATGTGTTAATTTAAAAACACTCTGCAGAGAATTGTACCTCTATGCATTCATTAAAGTTCATAGCCTACTATTATTATTTCAAATCAATACTATATTGAATTTTCATATATTTATTTAGATTTTCGTATTGTTACTGCTTTCTTGTATTACTTTTTAATTCTCTTGATGATTCAGTTTCATCTTAACTTCTTGACTGTGTGTGATGTGCACACACGATCCACATAGTGCAAACAATCCCAAAACAACCCACTATCAGTTTTTAAATGGGAATAAAAGCACTTCATTGGAGGGACGGAGAGGGAAGGAACATCAGGAACAATACTATGTTGGTGGACAGCGCCTCCTGCTGGATGAACATGTAATGACAGGCGCATCCACCTGTGATGGGAATTCAAACAGATGGAGAAACACCATGCTGTGTCCCAAATTGCTCAATAAAAGTGGCATACAATATATAGAATAATGGAAACAAAGCCTATGCGAAGAATAGTCTGCACTTTCCTAAAAATCATGTTAGATTCAGTTAATTTCCTAACGAAGTTCAGATCTAAAGTACCTGATGGATTATTCCACAATGACAGAGATGTTAACAAATTTCAATCTGGAATATTAATCTACATTTAATATCGGAATGTGTAGAATCAACAAAGCATGTACAAACATCTGAATAATGTCAGCAATCCGATGTGGAGAAAACCCATGCTGTGTCCCAAATTGCTCAATAAAAGTTGCATACAATTACCAGCAAGAGATAACATGGAAACCACCAATATGAGGTTAAACACTGGTAAAAAAAAAGTGTTTTTGATGGAGGAAGACATATATTTTTTACTTGAAAAAATGTTCATTATTAAATAATACATTTGATTTGTACGGCATTTTAGTAGGATAGTAGTATTTTAAAGTGTCAAAAATATAATAATCAGACCTTTTAGTTCTTCAAGTAACTCAACTCAAACTCACCAACTCACTCACTCAGCATCATCAGACAGGTTTTTAGGAATATGAGCATGTCCACATTTCCAGGTAGAAGCTGGGATGTTTGGGCGTTTACAATATCCCCTGCTGTGGAAAAAACTCTCTTGCTTGGTACTGATGTTGCTGGGACAGAGATATGCTTTGGCCATGGGTGACAGAACTGCATTGTCTCTCCACCACTTCAAAAACAATACAGTGTTTGCCAAGAAGGTGAGGCTTATTGACAGGGCGAGATATACATATACTGTTGGTACTTGTCAATGTCTCTAGGTATGTAAATGTAGCCCTGTAAATACGATGTCCTTTTGTGTTATCTGTTGTTTTATGTTCATGTTGTAACCTACTTGCTGCCATGTTGGACAGGTCTCCCTTGAAAAAGAGATCGATGACCTCAATGGGACCACCTGGTTAAATAAAGGTTTAACATTTTTTTGATTTTGTCAGTTTCACGACGGTATCGAGACATTTATTTATCGCGATATTCGATATATCGTTACATCCCTACCAAACACTATTAAAAAATCATAAGTTTACACGTCATGATGGTCGAACATTATTCTGTTTGTAGGTGAAGTTCAGCAGTCACAATGTGAAAAAGAATGGCAAGGGAAACATGGTAAAGGCAATTAAGGTATAAGTTTAATATTTTTTTAAAGAATGCATATACAAAGAACAAAGACTTTAGACAGAGCATTTGGTTTTTGCACCAAAACAACAACAGGTTATAATAATTATACTGACTTTGGGCTGGAAATGAACCCAACTCTAAGCCACCAGTTAAAGAAAAACAAGGACCAACCAATCACAAACAGTCTCTCTGCCATTGGAGTTTTTTTTTTATTTATTTAACTGAACCAATCAGAGCGTGTTCTTGGTATTACCTGGCAGGTAAGAGTTCAGATGACCCCTAAAAATGTAAAAGGAGTGAAAGTAACCTTTATTTTTTTATATATTTATATATATAAAATAAAAAATAAAACAGCACAAACAGAAAATAATGAAGAAAAAAAACATATTTTGGTAAAAACACCTGGAGCCTACATCAACATTGTGTGCCATTTTACATTATAATTACATCTGTTAAAAGTAGCATGTAGAAACAGAGACCAGAGCTCAGCAGCCACGTACAGTCTGAGTGGGACCAAGAGAGAGGACACTGTTACATTTTCTCTGGATCTCCTGATTTTAAACATGTCTGTCTCTCCTGTACCCGCTCTAAGTGTAAATGGATGACGACCCCTCCTTTGGTCCCTGGCATCGCACGAAGAACACCGCTTTGTTCTGCTAACACTGTTTGAGTTCCCTGCATCTAAAAGGCCAATTCCTTTAGTGGAACCATTTCTACCGGACGCCTTTTAAGCTCTTCACGTGATTACCGCACTCCTTGAAAAAACCGCCACTAAAGAGAACTGGATACTAAAATGGCAATATGTTACTATAGTTTTAAAAGTTCCTGGATGTGGAGTTTTTAGCCGTATTGATGTCGCATTTTTTCCTTAGTGGTTAAGAGCGCGTCTATCCAGAACATGGAATAAATATCTTGTGTGTTTGAGGGTGAGAAAAAAGGTGGGTGTTGGCAAACAAAACACTACTTTGTTAGCATTTCTTCTGGTAGTGCTGGTAGGGAGGCGGGACCAACAGTGTGATCTGCAACCAATCAGACAGCTGGGATGGGCTGGGGGCGGGGCTTTTTTTATATATCCATGAAACCCTTTACATTGGCTGAAGACATCTAAATGACTTGGGCATCTAAAAGTTGACCTGGCTGCATCAAAATCTATCAAAAGCTCCACAGAATGGATTCTACTTGTGTGTTAGCTCGACATCTGGATCCCCGCCTGAGACCAAGTCCTATCTCTTCGTTTTATTGCAGAGAATTATCTGAACTGTGGGCTGTTTCGCTTCTTAGTCTTCTCTATGGAGGGCGGGGTGTGTGTATGTGTGTGTGTGTGTATTTAAGATGTGTGTATGTGTCATATGTGTGTGTGTGTGTGTGTGTGTGCTTTGAAAAAGGGAGGAGCCTCTCATAGCAGCACACATTTGCGTTTCTTCTTGGGCTCTGGGGGCTCCAATGCAGCCAATATCGCCTCATCAAACACATTCTTTAGGCCTTTCTGTGAACAAACAAACAAAAAAACAGGCTAAATAAGGAGGCAACGTAAACACAAACAAGTCAGCAAATAAAAAAGGTACAGGGAAAACACAATGTCAGCTTAAACGGAGGGAATATAAGTGAAAACCAAAAGGGGTGTGTCATAAAACAGTCGGATAAGAAATCAACAGTAATGTAAATGATTTCAAGAATCAGACCAACTCAAGTATGTTGTGTGAAGCCAGGGATAAAGTGTCAACAACACAAATCACATGCTTTTTGAAATGCAACGTGAAGCTGAAAACAACAGGCAGGTCAACCAAAAAGGAGGGAAAAGGAAGCAGAACCCCTGAAACAAATCATTCCAAATGCCGTGTTTTCTTTGCTCTGCTTTTCAGATTAAAATGGCTCACTATGAAATATTAAAGACCCCAAGCTCTACTCTCATGAGGAGTTCCTTTCCTCTTTGTGTTTGCCCTGAGCTTTCACCATGAGCTTTGGTCATGTGAGAGTAAAGCAGAGCTCCTCACACTGCTTCACTTAATGCAGTAAACCGATAAACCCCTCCGCCCAGGACTAACGTGTGTGAGACAAAGAACTGGAAAAACAAGCAAGAGAGCAAGTTAATTCATCCTTTATTCATTATTTTCACATGTCATTTCACACAATTATAGGTTTGTCTTTTTTCCGGTGATCAAGACGGCATGATGAGCAGCAGTTATGTGTCATACATAGAGAAAGTTGGGCCAACATAATTCAGAAAGCTATAAACTAGATCAATAAGACCATGAAGCAACTTAATGAAGTGGTTATCTTGTAAACAAAATATGACCGAACACTCCCTATATAAACTTAACACAAAAAGTAAGGACATGTGTTTGGTTTATTGATTTCTATGTTGTAACAATGCTTTTCGGCAATAAATCTTGTACCGTTGGAAAGCCTGTTTTCTTACCTTTCCAATGGTACCACATTTGTGAGGAACATGCATTTGTGGGATGAGCAGCAGAGATGAGTATGAGGGTTGCGCCCATGACAAATCTCCTCTGCCAATGCCATGGAATGGAAAGGTAAGAAAACAGGCTTTCCAACGGTACAAGATTTATTCCCGAAAAGAAATAATCTACCAAACACAAATGTCCTTACTTGTTGTGATAAGTTTATATGACACAAGTACTTAAAAGCCCTCACTTAAGCCAGACTTCAAGTTTTGTTTACATTAACAGTAGTACAAAAAATACATTAGCAGTAGAAATGGAAGCTCTGTTTATGGTTGAGATCAATCCCAGCCCCCACCCTCATTTTAAATCCTCCCAACATCGAATAGTACAACACACGGGAAGGGTTGAACTCAAACAATGGCTACATCCCAAATTACCTCCTACTTCCTCTGTTAGATACCGCTCCACTGTCGGCAAGGAGCCATGTTAATAAGCCGAGGAAAGGAAAGTAGTAATACCAAGCCCCCAGGAAGTGCGCCAGACTCTGAGGAACAAATTCGTAGTGGCCAAACGGCGGTACTACAACTTCCGTATCAGTCGTGAAGTCCCTGGGCCCAGAAACACTTTTCCCCATTGACTAACATTGGGAAAGAGACGTCTGTAAATCAGCGGATACTTTTTTTTAAACTCAATGAACTACCCAGTATGAACTATTTTATAGCCCTTATTATAACCATTAAGTCCTTAAAGTTGTCAAATGCACTAAAAGCCGAATCTAGATTTATTTTCTCTCTCCATTCATTCTACTGAGCCGAGAGTGGGAGCTCGGGGGGCGGGGCTTAAGGGGCGCATGCTCTGTGAGCGCACATACGGGTTCTTCTGCTCTGACAGCTAGGCATGATGGGTAATCTGTGACGTTTCGCTCTCTCAAAAGTTGGGCCATTTTGTCCTCATGCGCCAATGAGCAGCTCTCATAGGAAAGAACGAGACCCCGCCTCCGACCACGCTGTATCCAGTTCTTATTATACATCCATGAGTAATACAGAGTGTAAGAAAGCTGACATTAACCACAGAAGAAGATGTAGATGAAAACACCAAATGGCAGCCATTACAGGTTAGAAAAACTACAAGAAGATCAGATGGTTAGTGATGCATGCTGGGAGACAAGTTTGAGTTGGAATGTATTTTCCTAAGGGGTAGTAGTTTGGGAGTTTACGGAGGATTAGGGGAAAGTGTGAATTCAATATTTCTGATCTGACCAAAAGTGATTTTTTTTAAGCGCTGAGGAAAAAGTAATAGTAAAAAAAAAAATTCTCTAAATTATGACTTTTTTCCCAGAATTATTTTATCGACAAATTCACACTTTTTTCCCCCATATTTCTGACTTAAATCTCAGAATTCTGACTTTCCCCCAGATTTTATCGATAAATTCACACTTTTTTTCTCAGCTTTTGAATTTTTTATCCGAGATTTTCGGGGGGGGAAAAGTGAGAATTATTAGTTTCCCTCAATTTCTGACTTTTTCCCCAGATTTCTGACTTAAATCTCAGAATTCTGACTTTTTCTTCCACATATTCACACTTTTTTTCCTCAGATTTTGACAATTCTTTCTCAGAGATTGTCGGGGAAAAAAGTCTTAATTCTTCATTTTCCTCAAAATCTGACTTAAATCTCAGAATTCTGACTTTTTCCCTGAATTATATTTCTCTACATATTCAGACTTTTTTTCTCAGATTTATGACTTTCTCACAGAATTTCGGGAAAAACTAATTATTTTTCAGACTAATAGGGAAAAAAATGTATTTGGACTTGTTCCCTCTATATTTTCGGGGGGGAAAGTGAGAATACTTTTTTTCCCGATTTCTGACTTTTAGCTCACACACATTTGATGGAGTTGGTTTGTTAAGTGACTGAGATTGATCTAGACTCTGAAAGCAGCACATGTAAATACAAACAGTTACAGGGGAGCAGAAAGACGGGGTAAATTAATGAAAACACAGAAAGAAAACTGTCATTTAGAAGTGGAGGAGGAGATGAGAGCAGTGGCACAGAGAGATGTTAGAATAAACAGCATTTCCTCTCTCCCTGCGTCTCGGGGGGCTCTAGGGCGGCTAGGATAGCTTCATCAAAAACATTCTTCAGCCCTCGCTACAACGACAGAAGAAGATAGAGAACAGGAACACAGTTAGCACAGAAAACACAGAACAAGAGAGAGAGGAGAGAGGAGGAAGAACATGGAGGAACAAAGTGTTAAATACAGGCAGAAGGGATGAGGGTTATAGTGTTGGGATGGTACAGCAAAGAGAGTGAGTGGCAGAGGTGGGAAGTAGTGGAGTACAAATACTCTGTTACTGTACTTAAATACATTTTTCTGGTATCAGTACTTTACTCCACTGCTTATTTTTCTGACGGCTTCTTACTTTCTACTTCTTACATTTTGAACTCAAATACCTGTACTTTCTACTTCTTACATGTTGAACTCAAATACCTGTACTTTCTACTTCTTACATTTTGAACACAAATACCTGTACTTTCTACTTCTTACATTTTGAACACAAATACCTGTACTTTCTACTTCTTACATGTTGAACACAAATACCTGAACTTTCTACTTCTAACATTTTGAACCCAAATACCTGTACTTTCTACTTCTTACATTTTGAACTCAAATACCTGTACTTTCTACTTCTTACATTTTGAACACAAATACCTGTACTTTCTACTTCTTACATTTTGAACACAAATACCTGTACTTTCTACTTCTTACATGTTGAACACAAATACCTGTACTTTCTACTTCTAACATTTCCCAAACAGGCTGGTTCCTTTAGTTTGAATGTGTGTTTGGTGGCGTGATCATTATTATTTAGAGTCATTGCGTGCCTATTGATTTGAACACGATCCGTGTATCCATCATTTCCTGGTCTTCTCTAAAGAAGAGGGACCAATGAAAACGTTGTCATGTTGCCGTTGTTCAGCATGGAAACATTCATTAGCTAACAATGACATTATTGTTCTATTAATATAAAGGGAGGTCAGGTACTCTTTAAAACAGCTGCTAGTTATGGGTACTTTTTACTGAAGTACATTTCAAAGCCCTCTTTACTTTCACTTGAGTAAAGAAGTTTAGTCAGTACTTCTACTAGAGTATTTTTAAACACGAGTATCTGTGCTTCTACTTGAGTAAAGGATGTGTGAGTAGTCAGAGAGCTGAGACAGGAAACAGGAAATGACATCATCAGCAGCTCAGTAACAGTTGTGCCAGGGAGAGAGTTGGAGGAGGAAGGAAAGAGAAGAGAGGCTCCACCTCGACTCCATCAACACTATTGTTCTCCGCTCATCTGTTCTGCTGTGACTCATGTTCCCTCCTTGAGTTTCTAACACTGCTCCACTGAAGCCAACACAAGCACTCTCAGTCGTTTCTCAAGTTGTCCTGCACCATTTGGTGGGACACTTTAATCCCACAGGCCATTACACTGTTAAGTGCCCCGATAAACATTCCTCTGTAAATCATCTTGCAATCTACTTATTTCTAAAAATAGTTGAGTCAACGCAATAAACCGTATTTCATTTAGTCTTAATTTACAATATTTTATTTCATATTCTGTTCTTGTACATATTCAATATACATATTGTTCATTTAAATGAATCTCTTATCTTATAGTTATTTATCATTTTTAACTTTAACTTTATCCTTGATTGTATTAATCTGTGTGAATCTGTGCTGTCCTGTTTTTCACTCTCACCCTGTTGCTGTTAAAATACTGAATTTCCCCACGGGGATTAATAAAGATCCATCTTATCTTATCTTATTTACATGTATATCAGGGTGGTCCTTAGTGCCATGTACATTTTCAAATTCATTTATTTTAAGCTCCAACCCCCAGAATTCATTCTATTAGTCAAGAAAACTCTCCTGGTGAATGTTTTCCTCAATCTGACAACATGTACCCCGATACCACATGTGTCAAACTCAAGGCCCGGGGGCCAAATCAGGCCCTTGGTGGATTTAATTTCTGCCCGCAGGATAATTTCTAATTACTATTCGATCTGGCCCGCCGGTATATTGCACACCCACCTTCACTGAATCCTGAGGATCTCCTCAGCTCAGAGCCTGAGCCCAAACATTGATGAACTTGCACCCAAGATGAGATGCCAAGTATCTGGCTTGACCTAGCATCACAGAGCAGCACACTGAGCTCAATGGATGTTTCCTTCTGCACTTTCTTTCTTGTGACAACAGGACATGTTTGGTTTTTTCTTTGAGGGAAATTGTTTTTTTGAAGCTGTTGTTGGCCTGTGGAAAAATGTAATCATAAGAAATGACTCTGGAAAAGCTGCAGATAGAGCCATAAGAAATGAATGCAACTGATTATTTAATGTTTATGTTGTTTTTATAGGCAATCATTTAAGCTTTGTTAGTTCCAGGTTTAATATGTGCAATAAGTTCATTTCAATAAGTTCTGCAATAAACATTGAACCAGTCCGGCCCTCGACTAGTACCCATTTTTGTATTTTGGCCCACTGTGTATTTGAGTTTGACACCCCTGCTCTAGACTTTCCGACTTTCAATTTTAATGTATATAGACTTTTTACACTACTTTTTATTTTGTATTTTATTATATATGTTGGATTGTTGGAGGAGCTCACGTCAGAATATTTTCATTGCCATTTCTACACTTTGATTTTCTTGAATTTGATTTGTCCTTTTTTCTCTGCACCTCAACAACAGACTTAACAGGTGAACGTCCTCCGCCAAAACACACAAGAAATCTCTTGAGCTTCACGAAAAAAAACCAGCATGTTCACATTATGAGACATGTAGCTCCTCGAGGATAATGTTAACCATTTGGTTCGCTAACTACTGATATCTTCACATCTTTATTAGCTGATCCAAGTTAGTGCCCTTCGGAGCTGCAATGTGCCCATTCTGAAAGTGTAGACACTATCAGAACACCTTTCTCTCAGATGGTAGGAAGGGATATCCTATGATCAGGCCACTTTGTGCTTTGAGACTTCCAGGAAAAAGGTGCAAAAGACCAAACTATTGTCAATCTCACTGGACCTTATTGGTTTGGGAGATACCAAGTGTACTAATCCTCCTTACAAGAACCCCTACAAGACATTATTCTAAACAATTACATTCTACAACCTGTAAACGTCTCTTTAACAGCCCTATAACAGCTACATGGAAACACTTTTAAAGTTACCAGTAAGCACCATGATCTGAAGTGTTTATCCCAAACAACTGACAATTTGTACTTAGCAACACCAGTGAACTCATGAGTAAGAAAACTCCCTGAAACCAAACCATCACGCAGAACAGAACCTATCAACAATGAGACCAAGGAGGTACGAACATGTTCCTCTTTCCTCCTTTTTCCTACTTCTTGCCGTTGAGATTTGAATCAAGTGTGTTCAATTCTGTATATCAATAAGTGATGACTGTATAACTGTAGAATGTACCTGCGTGAGGGCTGAGCACTCCACATATTTCACAGCCTTGAGGTCTCTCGCCAGTTTCTCAGCCGTCTCCGGAGCGATGGGCTTCTGCTTGTTCTTGGCCAGCTTCTCTATAGTGGAGGGGTCATCCCGCAAATCAATCTGAGTCCCAACTAGCAGGAAGGGGGTCTTTGGACAGTGGTGGGTGATCTCTGGAACCCACTGGAGACACACACAAAGGGTTAATGCAACATCTGACATGCTATATCACAAGATCTTTACATTGGGTTTACTGACTTAGCTGACTGATCAGCTGTCAGGGAGTTCAATCTCAATCTTTATTTATTTACATAGCACATTTAAAACAACCTCAGTTGACCAAAGACAATATAAAATCACACAATAGGAATAAAATAATAGCACAATAACTAGAAACATATAAAAACAGTTCAAGATGTTCAGATCAATCACAGAACTCATTTAAAAAGTCTTCAAAAATTATAAGAAACTACAGTTTTCCCCTTTTCAAGAGGGTGTCCTCGTCCAGTAAATCAATTTTCTCCACATATGTTCTCCTCTGCACAGCTACAACATGTGTTTAGGCTTTATTTCCATCTGTGTTACTGAATTGGTTAATTGACCATGGCTGAGAGTAGCTGTTAAAAGCTCAAAACAATGCTAACACTGCAGTACAGTAGCAGGTAGTTTTTAGAAAAAGGGCCTTAAGCTAACTAGTTTGTTCCAGCTGACATTGAACATTTAAAACCTCATAGGCCATATTTTATTTTTACAAACATATGATTTGACTGTGAAGTCCCGATCACTCCCTAATGTTCTATTGTTCGTACTTTTTAATGTGTAAGGCATTTCAGACAGACTAACTTAAGATGCACAATTACTATGTCTTGAAAATAAATGCCAAATGTCAATACAAAATATATTGCACATTTTTTTAATTGTTAGCATTCATAAAAGGCAGTGAGCAGCTCCAACAAAACACTCAGTAGCCGCTAAAAGAATACAAAATATGCTATTCAAAATAAAGAGAAAAGGGAAATGTACCTTATAAAATCTGCTAATGACAAATCAAAATGATAAACTGTGACTATTAACTTTAAATATCCTTAATAATTCTGTGTATTTGGAGATATAAGAAAGAGTGTATACATCAGGGCTATTCAATTAGTTTGAAAATGATCCAAAGCAAGGGGCCGGGAAAAAGATGACTTGAAATATGAGCAATCATATTAAGAGCTTCAGATACAGTTAATACTACAACAGCATAGTGGAGTGCATATATTGTGTTTAATTAAATCAAACAACATAGCCCCAAGGCCTTTATAGATCTAAATGGCAAGTTCAGAACTCAGTAGGCCTACATGTGAAGCTAATTTAACCATCAACATCATTTCATTTGCTTTAGGTGAGATTATCTTATCATTCACGCAGAGATGCAATAAAGGACAGGAGTTGTCACTACAGTAGCTACTAGGTGGGTTGTCACTACAGTAGCTAGGAGGTGAGTTGTCACTACAGTAGCTAGTAGTTGAGTTGTCACTACAGTAGCTAGTAGGTGGGTTGTGGGTTGTCACTACAGTAGCTAGGTGAGTTGTCACTACAGTAGCTAGTAGGTGGGTTGTCACTACAGTAGCTAGTAGGTGAGTTGTCACTACAGTAGCTAGGTGAGTTGTCACTACAGTAGCTAGTAGGTGAGTTGTCACTACAGTAGCTAGTAGGTGAGTTGTCACTACAGTAGCTAGTAGGTGGGTTGTCACTACAGTAGCTAGTAGGTGGGTTGTCACTACAGTAGCTAGTAGGTGGGTTGTCACTACAGTAGCTAGGAGGTGAGTTGTCACTACAGTAGCTAGTAGGTGGGTTGTCACTACAGTAGCTAGTAGGTGAGTTGTCACTACAGTAGCTAGGTGAGTTGTCACTACAGTAGCTAGGTGAGTTGTCACTACAGTAGCTAGTAGGTGGGTTGTCACTACAGTAGCTAGGAGGTGAGTTGTCACTACAGTAGCTAGTAGGTGGGTTGTCACTACAGTAGCTAGTAGTTGAGTTGTCACTACAGTAGCTAGTAGGTGGGTTGTGGGTTGTCACTACAGGAGCTAGTAGGTGGGTTGTCACTACAGTAGCTAGTAGTTCTAGTAGATGGGTTGTCACTACAGGAGCTAGTAGTTCTAGTAGGTGGGTTGTCACTACAGTAGCTAGTAGTTCTAGTAGGTGGGTTGTCACTACAGTAGCTAGTAGGTGGGTTGTGGGTTGTCACTACAGGAGCTAGTAGGTGGGTTGTCACTACAGTAGCTAGTAGTTCTAGTAGATGGGTTGTCACTACAGGAGCTAGTAGTTCTAGTAGATGGGTTGTCACTACAGTAGCTAGTAGTTCTAGTAGATGGGTTGTCACTACAGTAGCTAGTAGTTGAGTTGTCACTACAGTAGCTAGTAGGTGGGTTGTGGGTTGTCACTACAAGAGCTAGTAGGTGGGTTGTCACTACAGGAGCTAGTAGTTCTAGTAGGTGGGTTGTCACTACAGTAGCTAGTAGTTCTAGTAGGTGGGTTGTCACTACAGTAGCTAGTAGGTGGGTTGTCACTACAGTAGCTAGTAGATGGGTTCGAAACCCGAGCCTGCCAAAGTTTTCAGGCATTGTCTTCCCCTCTATCTCTCAATGTAACACCCTCTCTGGAATAAAGGCACTCTGGCCCAAAAAGAAATCTTGAAAAAAAGAAATCTTGAAAATAAAAAAACAAGTAGATTACTTTTTCACATTATACTCAAAGGGCCAGTAAATATCACCACGGGGCCGGATTTGGCCCGCGGGCCGCCAATTGAATAGCCCTGGTATACATATTTCATTGGGAAAAAGAGAAGTAGCTCTAAAAGGAATGACTTGACTCACCTTTTCTTTGACGTTTTCAAAGGAGGATGGAGACACAACGGAAAAACAGACTAGGAAGACATCTGTCTGCGGATAACTCAGAGGTCGTAACCTGTCGTAGTCTTCCTGACCTGGAGACACCACAACAACATGTTTAACTCACAGTCTTGTTTCCAGCACTCTCTGATAATAATAATAATAATAATAATAATAATAATAATAATAATAATAATAAAGCTTTATTTATATATAGGGATGCAAACTCATCAGGTATGAAAAAGGTGACAAGGATCTGAGCCCCCCGACCCCACGGAATATCGGCTTTAAAATGAGGAATAACAGAGGATTTTAGCAGTCAGAACAACTAAAGCAGTTAATAATAACAGAAACGCCAAAGAGTCACATCTAATATAAATATATAAAAGCATTTATTTTAATTGTGTAGCAGTCAGTTTATAATTTTGGCAGCACTGTTGAGCATTTTGAAAATGTATTTGCATGCCTCTGTGCAAGGCTTAGTCTTTCTATCTTTATAGCCAGTGGTGTAAAGTAACTAAGTTCATAAACTCAACAAGTACTATATACTTGGGTACAATTTTGAGATACTTGTACTATATTTAAGTATTTCAATGTTTTGCTACTTTGTTCTTCTTCTCCACTACCGTTCAGAGGTAAATGGTGTACTTCTACTCCACTACATGTATTTAATAGCTTTAGTTACTTTACAGATGTGGATGAATGATGTGAAATATAATCAAGTGTTAAATCAGACTTTAGTTCCACCTGGAGTAAATCCACAAGCTACCCTGCAGTATACAAAGTCATTCAAACTAGCTGCACCTTTACCAGCTTTGAGAACACTTTAATGATCAATCATTATAAAACACATCATATATATTATTCTGAAATGGACCAATCTGCACAATGACTACTTTCACTGTCGCTACTTTCACTATATTTTGATGATGATACTTTTCTACTTTTACTTGGGGAACATTTTGAATGCAGGACTTTTACTGTAACAGAGTATTCCTACACTCTGGTACTTCTACTCAAGTACAAGATCTGAGTGCTTCTACTTTTACTCAAGTACAAGATATATACTTATACCACCTCCGTTTATAGGCTATGAAAGAAACTATTTGAAAACGAAGGCTAAAGCTAACGTTAGCAGATAGTGACAATGTATGCTAGTTAGCTAGCTCAACGATAATATTGCGACAGGAACACTTTTCAGTGCACATCACGCTCTGCCGCTCCAACAGGGAGCTCTGCTCTGAACACCTGAACGGCCCGTTCTAACAGCTGATAGATTGTGATGCGCCGGTGAAGATGGCCGCATCGTCTTCGTGCTCCTACGATGGAGCGAGGAGTCAGATTCAGCACTGCAGGATTGCTTTGCATCTACGAATTGGAGTGTGTTTGAGGACAATAACATCAACACACACACGGACACTGTCATCTGCTACATTGGGAAATGCATCGATGACGTGGTACCGAAGGTTTCTGTACGGACATTCCCAAATCAAAAGCCCTGGGTAAACGGTGAGGTGCGCGGCAAACTGAAAGCGCGCACTCTCGCGCACACAGCGGGAGATTTGGAGGAGTACAGGAAGTCTAGGTATGATCTCCGGAGAGCAATAAAAAATGCAAAGAGACAGTACAAAGAGAAGGTGGAATCTGACTTCAAAGGCTGTAACACTAGGAATATGTGGGCGGGACTAAGGACAATGACTGACTACAAAGGAGCAGCGGGGGGTGCTGCGGGAGTGTCTGCGTGCGCATCTCTCCCAGATGAGCTAAATAGTTTTTTTGCACGCTTTGAGAGCAGCCAGGCTGTGGAGGTACAGAGGGACCAGGAGCTACACTGCCCTTTTGTTTTAAATAGGGCAGATGTGTGTAAATCCTTTAAAAGGGTTAACCCACACAAGGCTCCTGGACCTGATGGCATCCCTGGCCGTGTTCTCAGGGTGTGTGCAGTTCAGCTGGCAGAGGTGTTCACAGACATCTTCAACAGGTCCCTGCTGCAGTCTGTAGTCCCCACATGTCTTAAACACTCCACCATCATTCCTGTCCCCAAAAAGACAATCATCACCTGCCCCAACGACTACCGCCCAGTAGCACTCACCTCCATCATAATGAAGTGCTTTGAGCGGTTAGTCAAATTATTCATCACCTCCTCCCTCCCTGAATCTCTGGACCCCCTGCAGTTTGCCTACAGAGCAAACAGGTCCACAGACGACGCCATAGCCCTCACCCTCCACACTGCCCTCTCACACCTGGACCCGAAGAACAGGAACACATATGTGAGAATGCTGTTCATTGACTACAGTTCAGCATTCAACACCATTGTGCCCTCCAAGCTGGCCATCAAGCTCAGAGACCTCGGGCTCAACAGCGCCCTCTGCGACTGGATCCTGAACTTCCTGACGGGCAGACCCCAGGCAGTGCGGGTGGGAAACATCACATCCTCCACCCTGATTCTTAACACCGGTGCCCCTCAAGGCTGCGTGCTCAGCCCTCTCCTCTACTCCCTGTTCACCCACGACTGCGTGGCCACACACAGCTCCAACACCATCGTGAAGTTTGCTGATGACACGACCGTCATCGGCCAGATCACAGACGATGACGAGACGGCATACAGAGAGGAGGTCGAAAACCTGACATCTTGGTGCCAGGAGAACAACCTCCATCTCAACATCAGCAAAACAAAGGAGCTGATTGTGGATTACAGGAAGCAGCAGGGAGAGGGACACGCCCCCATCGCCATCAATGGGACTACGGTGGAGAGAGTCAAAAGCTTCAGGTTCCTTGGGGTCCACATCACTGAGGACCTGACGTGGTCTCTTCACACCACCACCATCACCAAGAAAGCTCGACAGCGGCTCTTCTTCCTCCGCAGGCTGAGGAGGTTCAAAATGGATTCCAGGATACTCTGCAACTTCTACAGGTGCACGATAGAGAGTATCCTCACTGGCAGCATGACGGCCTGGTACGGCAGCTGCACCGACCTCGATCGTAAGGCTTTACAGAGGGTGGTGAAAACTGCACAGCACATCACCAGGACGGAGCTGCCATCCATGGAGGACCTTTACTCCCAGCGGCTCAGGAAGAAATCACTACGGATTATCAAAGACCCCCATCACCCCAGCCACAAAACTGTTCTTTCTGTTGCCGTCTGGCAGACGTTACCGCAGCATCCGGGCAAGGACAAGAAGATTCGGAGACAGTTTCTTCCCGCGGGCAGTGAGACTGTTAAACAATTGAACTGTTGAAACAACATCAAACATTCAACTGCTACTCAGTAGTATGTATCTAATACCTAATATATATATATCATTCCAATAACTTGTATATAGACTCATACTGCACTATTCCACATCATAACTTTATTTCATTTTTATAACTATTATTATTTTTGTATTGCTCTTGCTCTTATTGTTATTATGTTATGTTATTATGTTGCATTGTTGGAGAAGCCTGTGACATAAGATTTTCAACTGCATAATTACTCTGTAGCTATGTCAGATTGACAATAAAGAACCTTGAACCTTGAACCTTGTTCACCAGCGGTCCAGTCTGTGCCACAGTGACTCCGGACCACACAGTTAATATTAACGAACGCACCCGTAGGTAATGTAGCTGCTGAAGCTAGACCCTCATCCCGGAGCAGCAGAGCCTTATTATACATCCATGAGCAGAGCCGACAGGCAGGAAGACTCGAGCACACAGCTCGCGCTTCATTATAATATATAAAAAAAAGAACACCATGCGTGTCATGATGGCACATAACAGCTCGCGGCCGCAGATTACTCCGGGTCCAAGACCCCCCCCCCCATACCCCAAAAATATTTTTATTGCAGATCTACATGAATCACACAAACGACCTATTTTGGAATCAAAACGGCGAATTTCGCCGAAAGGTGACAAGTTTGCATCCCTGTATATAGCCCTTTTCATACAACACATGCAGCTCAAAGTGCTTTACAAAATGGCGACACATCACAAGTTAAAAACAAACAAGAACTTTAAAAGGTACATGCAGTAAAATATAACATGTTATCAGGTTCATAGACACAAGGAGGTACAATCTATGATAATACATATTAAATAAATAATGGTTTCTCTCGGGCAGATTAGACACAAGACAACTGAGTCGATGCAACAATATAAAATATAAAACCCCATAAAACAAAGTGAGCCTAAAATAAAAAGATTAAGACCTATAAAATAAATTAAAGGTAGGTAAATAATAGAGACTAAAAGAACATTTAAAGTGGAGGGTTGCTAATAAAAAGCTAATCTAAAAAGATGTGTCTTTAGCTGTCGTTTAAAAATAAAAAAAATTAAATTGACATATCAACCCTTCACAATAAAAACGTTTTGAATGTGTAATATAAACTGGATGATGAACAAAAGTACAGAAGTGTAGATGAAAATAAGACAGACGTACCTGCTGTATCAAACAAGCCCAGAGTGTAGGGCTCGCCTCCGATCATTACAGTTACAGCATAATTATCAAACACCTACAGAAACACAGATCAAAACCAAAGGTTAGCTACATCTCAATTGTGAAATATGGAAACATTATACTCGCACAAGAGCTTTATGGACATTTTCTATCTTCACAGTCTTCTGTATATTTGTCTTCCTCTCTAATGCTGGTTTATTACTATTTCTATTTTGAGATGTTTCTATTTTAGAATTGTTTATTTCTACTCTTTTAATTTGTTATTATGGGCAATGCCTTGTTTTGTTTTATGCTGCAACAACAACAAAAAGTCCCAAATTTGGATTCATAAAGTACATCTTATCTTATCTTGATATTGGAAATGATACATTTGTAATATAAATTACAAATATATCATTATACAGTCTATGGTCAGGCTGTGGGCCATTATCAATTTAAAGTGTGAAGGCTAAAAGATATAAAAAAGAAATGTATCTTTTGTGAAATAAACATGTGACCTGTTTTAACCCCCTGAAGGATTCCTGATTAGCATGAGACGGAAATTACATTGATACCAAATTAAGTTAAAGGTCCCCTATTATACTGTTTTTCATCAATATATTACAGGTCTCAGATCTATACAAAACATGTCTCTGAAGTGTTTGGCTCCAAACACCAAACAGATCATTGCAGCATCCCATAATCCCCTCTGTTTCAGCCCTGTTTCCAAAGTGCTGATTCTCTGTCTGTTACTTTAGATGAAAATAAGGAGCCCCTCCCCACGCCCCTCTGAGAGACATTTGGTTAAGAAGAACACAATGGTGCTCTAGGAGGAGATTCAGATGATAAGGTGGGGGGGGGGGGGGTTACCTTGGTTGGTGATTGGCTAATGGTAACACAAGCCAACACATCGTTATGACATCATAAAGTGGCCAAAATCTGATCAGCTCATTTTCAGACAGGTTTTTATAGAAATGGATCAGGACAAAAAGAGAGAGAATCTTTGTTCCTGAAACTTTCAGAGTCTCTTTACACAGAGGGGACACATGTTGATGTAGAAGAGACATGAAGAAGAGGGGACACATGTTGATGTAGAAGAGACATGAAGAAGAGGGGACACATGTTGATGAAGAAGAGACATGAAGAAGAGGGGACACATGTTGATGTCGAAGAGACATGAAGAAGAGGGGACACATGTTGATGTAGAAGAGACATGAAGAAGAGGGGACACATGTTGATGTAGAAGAGACATGAAGAAGAGGGGACACATGTTGATGTAGAAGAGACATGAAGAAGAGGGGACACATGTTGATGTAGAAGAGACATGAAGAAGAGGGGACACATGTTGATGTAGAAGAGACATGAAGAAGAGGGGACACATGTTGATGGAGAAGAGACATGAAGAAGAGGGGACACATGTTGATGTAGAAGAGACATGAAGAAGAGGGGACACATGTTGATGTAGAAGAGACATGAAGAAGAGGGGACACATGTTGATGTATAAAATACATGAAAAAGTGGATTTTGCATAATAGGTGACCTTTAAAACACACTTACCGTAGGAACATATTCAGAGGGGAACTTGTTAGTGGTGTAGGAGATGAGCAGGCATGTTTTACCCACTGCTCCGTCCCCCACTACAACACACTTTATGGTCTGCATAGCTGTGATTTACAGTCTTCACTACTCATTCAAGATCTGGAAGAGAAAAACAAACATACAACGAAACTCTATTAGTTTATGCCAACAGGACAAAAAATACCCCCCACAGCCTTTTGAGCATTTACCCACTTCTTCATTCACACATTAGTGCTTTGGGACCGTATCCCATTTGTATAAACCTTAATCCCATTTATGAAAAACTAAATATTCTAGCTGAAATACTCTGAAAGATATCACCATACTGTTAGTGATCGTGCCCACTTTCTGCGAAGACCCAGGCTTTAGACATGAAACGTAACAGAAACATAAACAACCGTGGCGAAAATGAAGAATATAGCAATAGCAATAGCCGCTTTCACACCAAGTACTTTGCCGTACTTGTCCCCAGTACTTAGTCCCGCCGAACTCTTTAGTCCCGGAACTGTCCTAGTAAATCGCGTTCACACCGGAATAAGTCCCTGAGGGAGGATTACACAAATGAAGCCGCTGACGTCACTTCTTCTTCTTCTGCTTTGGGTTTACTGGCAGGCCGCAAACAACTTCACAGCGTATACTGCCACCCAAAGTCCCGGGTAAATCGCCAGAACGCCGACACCTCCTCATCACTCCACTGCTCCCATGTTTTCTTTTGTGTTGCCATAAGTTAGTCTCTCTCCGTTGGTGCGCTGGGCTAATGCTAATAATGCTAATGCGAGCAAATAAAATGGCGGCTTCACAAAACTTTCCGCAGTTTTACGGGGCTCAAGGCTCGTCTCAATACCCCTCCTCGACTCCTCTCTTCCCCTCCTCCGGGACTTGACCCGGAAATCGATCAAGACACGCCATGTTGAAGGACGTCCCAATAGCTGAAATGCACACGGAGGAGTCGAGGAGGGGTGAGGGAGGAGGGGTGCGGGAGGAGACGAAAGGGAGGATACACGAGAGCAGACTACGCGGAAGTGTTTTCACTACTCGCGTATAAAAGCCCCGCCCCCACCTTCACAGCTGGTTGATTTCCTGAGAGGAAAACGGAGAACTGGAAGAATGAGTGGAAAAGCGTCACATAAATCTAAGTGCTCACAGCTCCGTGGGAATTATTATGTGCAATTCATTTCTTAAGGTTATACTAACAATTTAAGTCATGTTTAATGATCTTGAACGTCACTAAAACATAGCTATTAAGAAAGCTATTTCATAAATGGCTAGATCTTGATAAATAACAATTATTTGTTTTGTTTTGTGTTAAAATATTGAGTAGTTAAATTATTTAAAATGCACAGTCCTGAATGTGGGTTTGTGGTGAATGTGGGGATCTACAGGACACACATGTTCAGAGTAAAGGCTTTCACATTATTATAATTATAATTTTATTGAAATGTACATTTTACACCAAAACGGAACACAAAAGCAGGACCAACCATCATACATTGAATTCCTTGACTAACAAGAGAAAGATTCATAATTTAAATACATATTTAACAACAAATGGGCCGGTTCTAAAGGGTTATTCAGTTAAGCCCGATGAGAGGGGATACAGCTGTGCACATGTCATCATTAACAGACGTCGTTTAAGAGTGACGTTTGAGTGAACGAGGACATCCCAATTAATACCTGAGGACTCCTCTGTCCTCGCGTCACCTCCTCGTGTCACCTCCTCGCGTCACCTCCTCGTGTCACCTCCTCGTGTCTCTCGCTCGCATCTTACGGAGGCGGAGCTAAGACGCAAGGAAGGGACGCGAGTGAGGGAAAGGAGGAGTCGAGGAGGGGTATTGAGACGAGGCTTCTGTTTGCAATTCGCCCAGCCAATCAGAAATGTGAACCTTTTCCTCCCCAGGAAAGTACCACCTCTCTAGCAGGGACTAAAAAGGGGTGACAAGGTTCTTATGAACTAGGTTCTAGTTCCAGATCTTTTTAGTGTGAACGCAAAATCCCAAGAACTATCGGAACTATTCCTGGGAAAAGTACTTATTAGCGCCTAATAAGGAGTTTTGTTTTGAAAATCAAAAGAGGTTGTGTATTTTCATCCACTGCCCTACGTTGGACAGTGTTATAATAGCTAGTAGGAATAACGGTACTTGTGGGTTATCTGTCGCCACTTTTTTACGTAATTTTCCAACTTTTTCACAAATACAGATGTGTGTTATGTCGCCATTTACACAAAAATATACTAACCCTAACCCTCTCTAAAAAAAGAGCGTATTTAGAGTCTGAAAACAACAACAAAAAGTGGCGACAGATAACCCACAAGTACCGGAATAACTCAGGTAAAATCACACAATGTGGACACGTTATACAGATGTCATTAAGTTCAGTGAACAACAGGAAAGCTGGTAAAATAATGGATTATAACGAATGTATGTGTTTATTAGATCAATTATGTATGTCTTAATTTGTACTGTAGTGGATAGTGTGGACATTTTGTCTTATGAGAGACTGAGGTGGAGACCTTGGAAAGCACCAGATGGCATTTTCATTACTTATCAATGACAAACTGTTATCGTTACTATAGGAAGGACTCTGGCGTTAATCTGGAAGTTGAGGGGACCCAAGCCTTGAGTAAAAAAAGTCATTATCTACTTGACATAGGAGTGTTTATGAGGAGATAACCCTGTCCACTCACAGATTGATAGTCAGACTTCTGTGATAAAGCTCAGGGTCGATGGAGGTGTCCAGATGTCCAAATGAGTTTTTCTTTTTAAGGGGTTGAGGGGGTGAAAAGACCCACAGTTGAAGAACCACTTGAGTTACAAATCACCCAGTATAAATAAACGTACTTAACACAAATGCATTGCACACTTTGTGGCCTACTTGTATGGTGCGTTAGGATAAAGAAAATGGGGAATAAAAGGTCTAAATGCTAGAGAGAGAGCTTGTGATCTTCAGCAGCACATTTAAGAGGGTTTTATATTTTCAGATAATAAAGCGTTGTCATTAAACTCAAAACAGTCCCATTACAGTCGAGCTCAAGGCTTCAAAGAGCTCAACAAGCTCACAGAAATTGAGTTGTTTTTTAGGCCAAAGACAACTAAGCTAAAAGACAGATGGAGCAGGAACATTAAGCATATTAAACTGGGCCTGGCCAGTGCTGAAGAGTCATTATAACATAGGTTCTCGCTCAGGTGATTAGACAAGGATTCATAGGCAACAGTTAGACTATCATCTGTGTGTTAAGTGAATCAGATGGTTTGGGTTTTTTTACAAAACATTGCAGGAGGTGATAAAAAAACACGAAATATCTCCTACAAAAATGTGCTTTGGTCCACAAATATAGGGGCTTGGTTTATCAAACATTACTTTAGTTTCAAAATGATACCCAATGAGTACATTCCCACAGCAGTCAGAGGATAACATTGCCTACAAGAAACCTTAAAGGACTTCTTTCAAGAAGACATATTGATGTATTATAGTAGGAAATAACATAGTTGTTGCTATAACATTAGCTGTGGTTCTGGTCTTTGTGTCCCATTAAGCCGTGACAGTGAACCAGCAGGAAAAATACCCCGACTATGAAAAACAAGCATGCACAGAAGTCAAATTGAAAAGCTGCCTTTCTTGTCATATATAGCAAGTCTTTGTTTTAAGAACTGTTGGATGTATTTAAACAATTAATCTGAATGTAGGGCTGTGCAATTAATCGTATTTTAATCGCAATTACGATTTTGGCCTGCCACAATTACGAAAACAACATAATCGAAAAAAACGATTATTTTGCTTTGCTAGGTTGTGACAGTGCACTAGAACATATTTGATCTAATGTATTTTAGTCTAATTTATTTGTATTTATCATATTTATATATGTTTAGTAGCTTGTGGAAGTGCGCTCCAAAATATTTGTTGATCTTGTTTATTGGTATTTATTATTTTGATATTATTTAAATGTAAATATAAATGTATCATTTATTTTTGTATTGGTTTTTCAGTTGAATTATACATTCAGGGTAATCAACAGTTAAAAAGATGCTGTTCAAATTATTATTTGTATTTGTTTTGAAGTTCAATAAATGGATGTTTTCAAAGTCAATGAATAATCGTATTTAATAATCGTGATATCAATTATTGACCAAAATAATCGTGATTATGATTTTTGCCATAATCGAACAGCCCTATCTGAATGTGTCACCTCTCATTTGGTTACCCACACCTGTGCTTTTCTTAATGCAACATGTCAAAAAATATCACAGAACAGTGAAATAAATTTGATCTTAAACGTTTTTTTTTTAAGTGGCAGATACAAAAGAATGAAATAAATCTGATCTTAAATCTGTGTCTATTCCATTGTCATGCATCCGGACGCTTTGTGCATTTAGAGACAGCACGCTATATGTAGTATGTGGACCACAGTATTCCCCTGTTTCTACTCCACAAGTTAGTTTGTCAAAGCCAAGCCACTGCAGCGCTCTGCAGCAGGCTGTGGGGGTGGGGATGTCGTTGAGAAAAGGAGGAGGAACAAAAATGCAGGCACCAAATGTTACGGTGTGAACACGGTTTAACAAGGGAACAAAACACAGGTTGATGTCCGGCAGACGCTCAGGGAATTCTCATGGAGGGAGTTGTTAGAGGAAGCTGAGGGGAATGTAAACCCTCTGATACTTCCTACAACTCTGTTTGTATTTGTATTTACTTGCACTATTTTATTGTGTTGCACTGTTGGAGGAGCCTGTGACCTAAGATGTTCATTGTCATAACTACACTGTAGCTAACATGACAATAAAAGCCTTGAATCTTGAATCTGAAGGCATACTTTCAATGTAATCAAACTAGTGCAAGAAGTTGTTGTGGTAGTATACTAAACACAAATGTATGTAGTATGGCCTAACTGCTTCTGGTGATGTTCAACTGATAGATTAAACAGGTGGAAGAAGCCTCGACTGAAGCATAGACTCAACAGCTTGCAACCTTGACTAAGAGCCCATTTATTTACTGACTAAACCCCGCAGCTATGATGGAAATCTAGTCCAAATAAGACTCTTTAATGTGCCAGAAATCAAACTACATAATGTATAATATTGCTGGGTTTTACAAGCGTAGTTTTTTGTATTATTGTTTCTGCACAGAAACTAAATATGGATGCTTATGTACAGTAATCCCATATATTAGGTCAAGTTGTGTCAAGCATTATTCTGTAATCACCAGATCACAATATAATACTTTAATCTTTTTTAAATTGGCATTTTTTGAGAAACAAATTCAGAATCACAATGTTTTTTTCCTAGGGGGAACTTGGGTAAAAGGGCAACTAAAGTCATATTTAATTTGTGTTACAGGCACAATTTAGTTTCAATAATTGTAACTTCTATTCTCAAAACACTGAAAACATATTGATAACTTTGAATAACTTAATTGATAGATCCTTTTCAAATATAAAGACTGGCATACTTGGTCACGCCCCTTTTATTAGCACACAGCTGACTATAGTACATCCTGAATTTAGCACCCCCGTTTACTTAATTGAGAATGTATTTAATATCCAGACTCATTTTGACTTGAGCATTAAATCGTTACCCCAAGAATCAAATCAGAAGGTACCAAAAATATTCAGACTCTTACTACGTTTCTGTTACATCTGTATGTCATGTACAGTTTTACACAAAAGGTATTCCAACCAACCAAAGATGAGGAAAACCTGTGCATACATGCTAACCAGATATGTGTGCTATAAACACTGAATTTAACTTTTAAAAGTGTATCAAATCTGACCCGTGTTCATGTCTTTTCAAAAACAGATGCTTCTGCTAAACTAGAATCAAATATCACACAGATTCAGATTCATTCCCTCAACGATTGGTCACAGTTTCATTCTCAAATCATCTGTAACATATATTTAGGGATGCCCTCGTGCACAGCCTCGAGAGGAAAATGCTTCAACATCTGGCTCTTTGAAAGTTGACACACGCATACTGGGAAGTCGAAGAGATAAACCCGAAGCTGTTTTCTTTTGATATATTGACATAACATCCATGACGAGTTGTCCAAAGATGCACTTTCTTAACATTACATTGCATTTAGCTGATGCTTTTATCCAAAGCGACTTACAATAAGTGCATTCTAATACATTAGTGTCCACGAAACGTATGGCATGATGAACTGTGCGACCACAAGTAGTGTCAGATATTGTTACCATCAGAGCTGGAAGAAGTACTCAGATCTTGCAATAAAGTAGAAGTACCAGAGTGTAGGAATACTCTGTTACAAGTAAAGTCCTGCATTCAAAATTGTACTGAAGTAAAAGTACAGAAGTATTGGCATCAAAATATAGTTAAAGTACCAAAAGTAAAAGTAGTCATTGTGCAGATTGGTCCATTTCAGAATAATATGATATGTTTTGATTATAATTATTGATGTGTTTATGAAAGCTGGTACTTATTTAATCCAGTTGTAACTAAAGTCAAATTGAGGTGTTGATCATATTGTTTATCATTAATCTATATCTGCATGTAACTAAAGGTACTACATAAATGTATTGGAGTAAAAGTACCCCTGAATTGTAGTGGTGTAGAAGTACAAAGCAAGCAAACATGTGAAATACTTAAGTAAAGTACCTCAAAATTGTACTTAAGTACAGTATTTGTAAGTGTAATGAGTTACTTTACACCCCTGCCATTCAGCAATGTAAAAGCAAATGTTACTCAAGTGAAAGCACAGCAGCAAAATATACTTAAAGTACCGAAAGTAAAAGTACTCATTCAGCAGATTGGCCCATTTCAGAATAATATATATTACATTATGAATATTGATGCTTTATTATGTTATCACAGCTGGTAAAGGTGGTTTTATTTACTTTGTATGCTGCAGGTTAGCTTGTGGATTTGCTCCAGGTGTATCTCAAGTCTTATTTAAGTGTTTATTACTTTTGCATAAGTAACTAAAGGTTTGAAATATATAATTTAGTGGAGAAAAAACACACTATGTAGCCCTGAATAGTAGTGGAGTATAAGTACAAGGTAGCATAAAATGGAAAAACACAAGTACATGTACCTCAAAATTGTACTTAAGACCACTACTTGAGTAAATGTACTTAGTTACTTAATACCACTGGTTACCATCCACCTAATACGAGTTAATTTCGCAAGATTTGAGGATTACACCTGAGAGTTGGCTACCAATAATGTTACACAGTAGCTTCAGCTCGGATGCTTAGCTGCTGTATTTCGGCCACATCCCCGGCCTCAATCTGGCCTAATTTCCTGCCGACTGTTTACACGAACAATAAACCAACTAGCTGTCCCTCTTTTAGCCAAGTGAGTATTGGAAACCTTTCACCCAAGCATTGTACTGAAGCAGTAACGTTATAAACGCAGTTTTAAAATATAACAGTGTTACGCCTTCTCGTTAGCCGGCTAGCTAATAATGCTAACAAAATAACACCCTCTGCTATTTAATGCTTTACTCATAAGGCTTGGGGATCTCACATTATTTCAACACTCAAGTAACCAATATATTAGACGTCTAATATGGCGTATTACGGGCTAAAAGATGTGTATTATTAGGTCCAATATTAAAGACTGTTTGCTTTCTTAGCTAAATACAGTCCCTCTAAATAAGCTTTCTGGCTAAGCTAACCTTAGCGGATGCTGTAGCTGAATGAGAAATGCAATTTGACAATAACAATCCATGTACAACAGATGTACAGCATAACGTAAACTAACTGTGGGTTAAAAACTAACCATAGTTATAGCTTCATAACAGAATAAGTACATTTTTCCTTACCGTATCTTCTATTTGTGTCTCTACGCCGGGCGTTGGCAGCTCCGCGCTAGGGGCTTCCCAGTCAACAGTACAGGGGCACGTTGCGTGCCTAGGGATGAACTACGTCATCACGTTGATTAATGTTACAACAATTTATGACTTATTTTCTCTAAACTAGGGCGAAAAATAAAAAAACAACCAAGCATCAAAATGTTTTGAAACCCACGTTGTGAACTATTATATTTATCCTAAAATATATCGATTATAGGCAAATAAGGTACATATGCATATACATATATGACATGGTGCTTGTATAAAGTATAAGGATGTGCATGATTCGTGCATTGCAAGTTATTGTGTATTTGATTCAATCTGCTATTATGCACTAATGTTTAACTAGTTTTCCCTGGCCCGAAATGTCCATTACTAATCCCCTCCTCAAATATACACAACAGAAGAAAGAAATATCCCCCTACAAAACAAAATGGCTTTTTAAGACACCTTAAAATAATGTTTTGAATGGTTTTCCTGTTGTGCTTCATTTGGAGCTGGGAGTTTTGACCTACTTAAAATACACAATAATCTTATCTGCCACTAGATGGCACAGTAGCTCACTGATCAAAACTCATGCAAACCAGTTCAATGAATTGAGAAGCAAACTAAGAAAAGAAAAAGTTTATTCTCAAAACCATTTTGTAGACAGAAACTAACACAATATTCATGTTAAACAAACACAAACATCAACACCATTTGCAAAAAAAAGGAAAACATTTCTATCGAAAGGTACGATGTGTAGGCCTCTCCGTTTTCCTAGACGGTCACACTCTGCAGTAAGGTGATGTTGTCTCCTTTCAACATGATCCTCCCTGGGAGACAGAAACACAAGTGGAGACGAGTCAGGAGAGACAGATGATGGACGGAAAGAGATATGTCACTTTACTAACACACTAATGGCGCTTTTCCACTGCAGGGCCTCGCACGGCTTAGTACGGTATAGTTAGGCCAGGCTCACTTTATGCTGCATTTCCATTACAGTTTAGGAACTGGGGTAGTAACTATAGAGTGGCGAAGTCCCTCCCCTTCCGGTGGACCTCCATGGGACCTTATTTCGGAAAAATTATGTATTGAAGTCAATGGAGAGAGAGAAAGATTATCTTTCGATCCCGTTTGAATTGTGCCACGAATTACACATATGATGTTTGTCAATTTAAAAGATAATTTTGCAAGTCAAAAAAAAAAAAATGTGTCGTAAAACTGTGAAGTAACACATTTGTTTGTGTGAAACGCTCAATGAACTACATCTCTGGTCAACAACACACGTCACCAAGATGGCCGTCACTACTGTCTTGTCAACAAAACGATTGACTACCCTCACTCAGAGTTCCCGTTAGCCGGTAATTACCGGACAATGACCGGTAAAATATGCTGAAGTCCGGCAAATCTAAATCTCTCCGGTCAAAATGTCCGGTCAAAATAATTTTCCCTTAGCGCAATACCGCATCAGTTGCGCCACTTATGTGACAGACAAGAATAGTATGTGACAGACAAAAGAGTATGTGACAGACAAAAATTGTCAATTCTAATGTCTAACACTTAATGTGGAGAAAGAGATGTCCTGTATGGGTTGATTGTGCGTTGATCTGTTGGTAATGCCTCGGGGTTCCGGTGGGCATGTAAACAAATGCATAATGCTGCGCTATACTTTGTGGCCTCATCCGGTTGCATAGCGACGCTTATTGTTTAGGTGTCTTTTAACAAGCAGGTAGTCATATCATTAGCTAGAACTAGCTAGATCTGATCGATATGGACATAAATGCGAGTAAAGTCTAATCTGACAGGAGAGAAAGATCAGCTGCTGCTGACGAGTCGACACGCAGCTCTGCATGATCCCCTGCAGCGGCGAGCAGAGCAAAACACACTTCAGGTTAGAAAATCACACGTAGCTATTTTAATTACCTCTCAAACTACCTAAACTAGTTATAGATATGTTTAGTTTTACTGTCGGGTCACTCATTACTGGATCCGCGAGCTGCATGATACTGACGGGCTGTCAGGAGAAGGAGAGAGCGCTCCGTTTATTATTCCCGCGTTTTTGTAAATTACTGTACACTTTTGAATAATGTAGTTAATCTACTATAATTAGTTTGTTTAATGTCGAATCATATCAATTTGTTTTAAAGCTCAATAAATAACAAAGAAGACCTTTAACCGGCACTTATCTAATTTTGTCCGGAAGATTTCAACTTTAACGGACATGTTGACCGGCAAAAAAATATTCTAACGGGAACTCTGCCCTCACTATCACCACAATGAAACACGTCCTGAAGAATGTCATGCAAAGCTGCCTGCCTGCCTTCCTTTGATTCTCTCTGAACTGCCTGGTCGTTTTAATGTTTAATGTCAACCATTTGTGCAGATAGCATGAAGTAGAGAAGATCGCCGATGCTAACGTTAGCGTTAGCATTTCTCCCCCGGGCTTAAATGGTGTATTATAGAATGATCACACCGGTGTGACAGTACTCTTCAAAGGGTTCACGAAATATGACTACTACTCTTACTGTTTAACATTTTGGGTTACTTAATGTTACTTCATGTTAAGGCTAATAAAAATGACAAGGCGGTAATGCTAACTAACGTGCTAGCTACTAGCTAGGTAGCTAACTTGATCAAGCCACTCCTGGTCCTTTCATCAGACGGGAAGCAAAAGAACAAGCAAGACCCATTGCTGGTATAATAACAACCTGGTACTAAGCACACAGGCATCTTGTTAAAGTTATCTTATCTTAGCCAGCGCCATATAGATAGATTATATCTATATTGCGCTGATCTTAGCTATCTCTTAGTGGAGGAAAACAATTGTGACATCACTTACGTGACTCTGGGATTTGTAGTCTTTCTAGTTGCGTATTTTTCATAGTTTTATATTTCAACAGTTTTACGACAAACTGTGACTTTTTTGACATGGAAATTATTATTTAAGATTGACAAACATCATATGTGTAATTCATGGCACAATTCAAACGGGATCGAAAGATAAGTTTTCTCTCCCCATTGACTTCAATACATTATTTTTCCGAAATAAGGTCCCATGGGGCGGAAGTAGATGGGCGTGACTTCGCCACTCTATAGTAACGCAGTGTAGGCGTCATCTTCAATGCGAAACACAAAACCAACATCAGCTGTTAGCACTCAGAGCTCACAGCTCCTCATATATGTTCAGAAACTAGACAAAAGTTAAACAAGTACAAACCACAGACTCTCTGTGTCATGGCGAATACAGTCGCTGCTTTATTTATGTCTGTATAGGCCGTTGTTGTGAGTGTGGACGGTCGGAACATATACAACGTTAGCTTAGCCGATCTCCATTTAGAAAACAAGCATTTTAAAAGGTTTTTCGCCTGCCGTCTGTCTGCAGACTTGACAAAGCATTAATTCATGGTTTTTACTAACCGGTATCAGTATGTTGTTACTTCGGCATCATTTTGAAACGTGTATTTTTAAATCACGGTCAAATATGTTCATTTTGTTGTAGTTGTAGCCCCCTTGCCAGCGATTCTCTCTCTAGTTTAGCATATTCAGCCCGGTTGTTGGCCCGGAAAGAACCTCGATTTTGGAGAGCCAGAAAACTGTGAAAAAGTACCCGTTAGCCGGAACTACGCCTAGTGGAAACGCAACAAAAAGCGGGCCGGGCACGGCACGCTCAAACTGTGCTACGCGCTGCAGTGGAAATGCGCCATAAGTATGCCTGTGCTTTCGCTGTACCACATGCAAAAAGGTCTTGGGGAAAAAGGTATTTTTCAACAACATGTTTTCTACTCTTACCCAGCGGCTTCCTGTTCTTAGTCTTCATGTGGACCTCCTCGGCATCATCCAGAACCAGGTTCATGTACTCATCAAAACCCTAAAAGAGAGAGGACAGTGAGGCCAAAAATTCAATTACCAATTACATTACAAGCCATTTGTATGTCGCTCAGTATTGGACAGATTTCATTCATTATCATAGACCTCCGAGTAAAAACAAAGCAAAGTTCTGATGGCCGACCGCAGCAGAAGATATACATTCATACGAAGTAAAAAATATATCAGTTTAAAACGTATTAGGGGATCCCAAAATGATTCAAACATTAATTCAGTTATGTCATAAAAGAGAGTAAATGTACGGAAATGTTTGAGTTTTAATACATTTTGCATAATAGCTCTTCACTTTCTCTGCATATGCACTTCAGTCCACGGGTGCATCTTGTAATGATAGCCTATCTGTCATGATGTACATTTACAATAATCATTTCCACAGTTTTTGGTGCGCAGCTATTGTCAGTGTTGTCTTCGCTTTGGTGGTCTGCGGCAATGTTTAAAAAAAGCACATAGCCTGTCTCGTTAACCATAATTTTTGAGTGTTTCTTTTAGTTATTAAACATTCAAGTACAATTTGTATCATTTATTGTCGAATTCCAAGTGCCCTGTACATGAAATTATGAATTCACCTTCTATTTTAAAACAATATTCAAGGAACTACACATATAAATACTAAACACAGAATGTAATTCAATGTACAGAAGATAGGGATCTGTGCAAAGTTAAATGCAGACAGTTTATCTGCATGTGTATGTCTGTGTGAGGGTTGGGGCAGTGGACTCGAGTTTACAAATAAATTGATTATAGAGAATAAGTAATTAACCAGAAATTGCTACAAGAAGACATTCTTACTCAAACATTTGTATAGAGATTTGAACATATCATTTAGTTTTCAATGTAATCAAGATTGATATAAATGTAAAATGTACCAAGCATTCTTACACACTCTGAAACACCTCCAGAGTCCACCCACCATAATATGACAAAATCCTGTGGGGAACACTGTGGGTCCATCGAGTCTTTTAGCACATTTAAACTGCATATTCCAATCTATCCACTTTAGTGCAGACTAGGGCTGTCCCGAATACTATTTTTCGGGCTCCGGATATTCGGTAGTAATCAGCAGCGAATATTCGGCCCGTGCGGGGGCGGGCGTAGTAATCAGCAGTGAACCGCTTCAACACGTGTATTTCGGTTTATTCACGGCATTCATTTTGTTATTCTACAGTATTGTTGTTTTATAGTTATTTGTTAATTTACATAACCCAATTTGTGTTCTTTGAAATTGAAAAGGATATTGCATTGTGTTTGTTACTTTCGTTGCAGTTGTATATGTCTTAAAGGTGGGGTAGGTAATTTTGGAGAAACCAGCTTGAGTGCGCTAGAATTTGAAAATACACAGCCAGAAAAAATCTGCCACTTCCTCACAGAGCGCCTCCTCCAACACACACGAACGCGCACATGACCAATGAGGGCACGAGATAAGTTTGTGCACAGATGGAAGGCTGACAGGCAGGTAGGCCATCCAGTTATTTTAGCCGGGCCGGCTCAGATGATTGGTCGTACTTTTTACAGCGCTACGGCTTCCACAGATGACATTTTTGTATGGATTTTTTGTCAAAGCACTTCAGATATTCATTGCTATCGGGATGTTAAGAGCATTCCATGGAATATAACAAAAAGTGTTTCTCGAGCCGGTTTCTCAAACTTACCTACCCCACCTTTAAGTGTAATTTGGCTTGGCTTCCTATTTTGTATGGACATGCTTTTATTTTGAAGGAGAGTTAGCGCTGTTGACAGGAAATTGTTGTTGCTATGGAAACAACTTGACGGAGATTAACGGAGAAAAAGTCATATCTACATATAAAGACGGAGAAAGTAAACAATAAAGTTTATGGTTAAGTGTTAGCACCCCCCGAAGAGGCACAAGCTCTTACGTTGATATTGGAGATATAAATAATAAATAAATTCAATTTGGCAGCCGCAGTGCAGCACGGCTGCCAAAAAAAAACGAATAACGAAATTGAAACCCGAATAGTACTCCAACGAACGAATATTCGGGTACAGCCCTAGTGCAGATGTGGTCTTAGAATCTTCTTCAGACCAATCAGCCAACTTACTAAACCTATTCAATGATTACCATACAATGTCTATTTGCCCCATGTTAATGAAATGAAACTATGTGCAATATATATATATATGCCGTTAATAACTGTGCAATATATACCTGGCTGCTGAATCCTCAGATGTGTTTTTTTTTGGTAAATTGTGCAACTTTTTTTACTATAACTTTTTTGTATGCATGCTTCTTAGGTAACATGAAGCCGTCTTTGGCTCTTTTCTGCTGTTACAATGTACATTTCCCCTCTGTGGGACTAATAAAGGAATTCTGATGACTGTGTGAGATCAATCACTAATGTGGTGTTCAAATTCAATAAAACAGTCAGGAGCAGAAAGATAACTTACAATAATGCAGCCCTCTATCCGCATGTTCACCTGTTCGTACAACCACACCTGGATCCGTGAGCGCTGAGAATGAGAAGAACACATTTAATTCAATGTAGTCAAACAATTATAAATAAAATCAGTAATCAAACTATGGAAGATTATTTAAATGAAATACTTACATTTTGAAGGTACCTAAAAATGAGGTTCTGACACTTGGAGTCAAGGAAAATAAAAGGTGTGAAGCAGATACAAACATTGATGCAAGGCAACTATTGTCCCTTTGTTGCACTGAACAATAACTGGCTAACATAAATGGTATTATTGCCTGGTGGCATTACATACCTTTCAATGCTTAAAGTCAACTTAAGAACAACTATAGGTTATACAAGTCAATGTAAAAATAAGATTAGACAGATATCGAACTAGCAATGTGATCAGCAATTTAATTAAAAACTACATTAGATTATAATCGGGGATGGTGTGATGTAAAAGCAATGGTGACTGTAAAGTAACTAAGTACTATACATTAGTACAATGTTGTAATTCTTTAATTGAGTATTACAAGCGTTTGCTACTCTGTACTTTTGGCCCACTTCAATTCAGATGTGAGTGGTGTACATTTACTCCACTACATGTATTTCAAACCTTTAGTTACTTCGCAGATTTGGATTATTAATGTGAAAGATAATCAACTCTTAAATTAGACTTTAGTTACAACAATCCACAAGCTACCATGCAGCATACAAAGTAATTAAAAATGATCTCCACCTTTATCAGCTGTGTTAAACACATTAATACATACATAATTATAATCAAAACACAATTGATATTATTCTAAAATGAGCCAATCTGCATAATTATAGTATATTTAGATGCTGTACTTCACTCGAGTAACATTTGAAATGCACGACTTTTAGTTTTAACAGAGTATTCCTACATGTTGGTATTTCTACTTTTACCTAAGTACAAGATATGAGTACTTCTTCCCCTTTGTGAAAGTAAGCTAACATTTCCAACATTGTTGACTGCCGTTTAGCGGGTCATGCTAACAAAGTGGACACACCGGTCGTTTCAATGAACCAGAACTGATAGCAAAAGCATTTTAAAATGAAGACACATATCATAGTTCTTATACGTTTCTATCACACCCTACAGCTCGGTTAAAACTGGAGATGAATGACTAGCTTCATGCTAATAAGAACGGTTAGCCTAGCTGCTAACTTACTGTAACAAACAATTAAACGGAAACCAAAAGGATACAATGGGCTGGACCATAACCTTCTGGACCTTCTGTCCTTGTCCCCTGTACGCCATCCTTCCAAGAATATACCAGTGTTAGGTATATGTAAAAAAATTGCACTTTTAAGTAGAGTGCACAACAACGAAACTCTCACGTTGGAGGTTAGCTTTGCTTTAATGGCGGGTTTCTTCCGCGTGTAGTGGTTCACTGTTAAAAAGAGGTCACATGGTGTAGAGCAGCGCCCCTGTAGGTAGGAGGTCGTTATTGCACACACTTTTTTCTCACTACAGTAAAAATCACATATATCCCAAAGAATACACATTATAAATTATTCTGGATTAATTAGAATCTTATATAAAAGACCTACAGCAACATAAATATACATATAATAAAAGTAGCAGAAACATATATAGAAATTACATAAATTAGAGTTTTGCTAAGTAGCTGTTGTGCAAATTGTTCGTTATGGAGAGGAAGAAACCCAAACTGTGTATATAAGTACAACACACATGTTATACACACACAAAACATTTACTTCAAGGTAGGTACATATATATGGGATTAGTTTTGTGTCATAAAGACAAAGCAACACTTTCTCAGAATCAAGCAAAACTAAGAGTTTAAGAGAAAAAAAGACTGAGTCAAGCAAAATAAATTTAATTTAAAAAATAAAACTTTTTTCTTGGTTTTAACATAGGTTTTTGTTTGCAGTTCTTGTTGCTTCTTTCTCAATGATCAGACTTTTGTGTGTGTTGCTCAATTATTACAACATTAAAAAAAGTGTTTAGTAACATTCACTTTTACTAGTTTAGATACAAAGCTTTTGCTTGTCGTTCTCCAAACATTGTACCTTACTTAAGGACTGGCTGGACAGGAAGTGTGACTTCAACAGAGGACACAACATCTCCACATATGTCCACATATAAGAGATTTCCATAAAGGCAAAGATGTTTCCTCCTGTAGTCAAATTATTTGCTTGTGTTTCGATGTAGAGAGTTGGGTGATCACCAAAGGGCTCATCTCTGCATTATTCTCGAGAAGTACGACCATACTTGTTCACTATAGGCAAGCAGTTGATCTTCTTCTGTGACATTCTATTGGACGGTTTATTTAATACAAATGTCTTTCGAAGATATTTAATCTCGAAACCAAACAGACAAGGATGGATTACCTGTTTATGTTTTTTTTTAATTCCAACTTTTCCAGAGGACAAGTCAGTAACCCAAGTTCTGGATAAGAGTCTCAAGAAAAAAGGTATTATGATTGAATGTTAAGTATTGTGTTATGTACTTTGTTTATGAAACATGTTGAATCATGTATCATCAGCATACTGTACATCAGGGCTATTCAATTAGTTTGGAAATTATCCAAAGCAAGGGGCTGGGAAAAAGATGGCTTGAAATATGAGCAATCATAATTAAGAGCTTCAGATACAGTAAATACTACAACAGCATAGTGGAGTGCATATATTGTGTTTAATTAAATCAAACAACATAGCCCCAAGGCCTTTATAGATCTAAATGTCAAGTTCAGAACTCAGTAGGCCTACATGTGAAGCTAATTTAACCATCAACATCATTTCATTTGATTTAGGTGAGATTATCTAATCATTCACGCAGAGATGCAATACACTACAGTAGCTAGTTGGGTTCGAAACCCGAGCCCGCCGAAGTTTTCAGGCATTGTCTTCCCCTCTATCTCAATTGAACACCATCTCTGGAATAAAGGCACTCTGGCCCAAAAACAAATCTTTAAAAAACAAGTAGATTACTTTTTAACATTATACTCAAAGGGCCAGTAAATATCACCCCGGGGCCGGATTTGACCCGCGGCCCGCCAATTGAATAGCCCTCGTCAGATTTTGGTGAACCCTTGGTCCAGATTTTCATTGAACCAATGAAACCACGTGCAAAATCTGACGAATAGAAGACGGAAGTAAAAACATGGCGGCTTCCGACGAGGTAAAATTTGAAAAACAAAACATTTATGTAAGCTTAAATGATCATATCTTTACCACTATTTGGTAAATTATGTGGAAGTGGTGCATTTTGGGAGGTTGCTGTTTGTATTGAGATGGGGGTTGACTTGGTGACTTGACTTTATGGTGAACGTCTTCTCTTTTGAAACATTAGCATGCTAGTATATCGCGGACATGTGGATTGCTTTTAACAGTTAATTAACTGTTGAATCGGTACAGCTTATATTAGTGTCATAGTATGGTTGTAATATTATACATTTAATTAATGCAACATTCTTGATGATACTGCAGCTTCCCACCCAGTGCACGGACAATGAAGATGAAGAATTTCCTATTTCCTCTGGACAGGACGTCTTAGAAATTACAGCTTCTGATGAAAGACAAGGCAATCACAGGTTAGGCACGTCAAAGCAAGGCAATTCAGATGCTTACAGAGGACTAAAATGTACTTTGTAATGTACTTAATGTTGTTGTTGTTAAAATGTTGTTATATCTGTACCAAGAGTCTTAGCTTGTTTTTTATGTCATCTATTTTGGCAATTGAAGCTAAACACTTAGTTCTTTGGCACTCTCTCAAAATATATGTCTCTGTCACAGACCATGGCACCAGGAAAGTGAAATATGTACTTATATGATGGCTGCTTTCCCCATGTTGATATGCTTTAACTGTCAATGTGTGGACCTGCTTTAGTTATATTCTGATAAATATGATCCTGGCTCAACCTATCTAATGTGTTAATATGCCACTGTTGTACTGTAGCTCTGTGAGACCTTTCCAATCTGCCCGATATGAGAATGACGATGCTGCAACTCCAGCCAGGTAAATCTTTAAATGTACTGTTGCACATGTTGCATTTTACTGCTTTAATCAAATGTATTAAATGATGACTAGTACACAGTTTTTATTTTGTCGCTTATCAGGCTTGTCATGTGGTGGAAAACTCCAGCTCTATTGCATTTTAAAAGTTACTGTAAGCATTTATGTTTGCATGTATGTGTTTTTGAATCTGTGATCCAAAACTATTCATTATCATTTAACTGGATTCAATGGTTGTTATACCAGTGACCAAGATCAGTGCTATCAAGTCATTCTAAACTTCCCATTGTTTTTCCCACAGTCTTCAGGACGAGGAGGACGAGGAGGAGGAGGAGGACGAGGAGGACGAGGACGAGGAGGAGGAGGACGAGGAGGAGGAGGAGGAGGAGGAGGACGAGGAGAGGAGGAGGAGGGCGAGGAAGAGGAGGAGGAGGAGAGGAGGACTGAAGATGAATGAAGGCACCTACAGCCAACACTCTACACTGTAACAACTGTTGCTTTGGTAAAAATTAAAAAAAATGTGTCAACAGTTTCCAAGCAATTTTAAGAGTTTAGTCAACTTTTGCATTTTTTGAGTTGGTGTAACTTACTTTTTTAGTTTTCCTCTACTCAAGAACGTGTTACTTTGCTAAAACTTAAAAACAATGTGTCAACAGTTTCCAAGCAATTATAGGAGTTGGGTAAACTCACTGATGTGATTTTTTCTGCATGTGAAAAGATGAGTTGAGCCTACAATTAAAAGCCAAGATATGAAGTGTAACCAATGCAAATAACAATCTGCTAAGATCCACATAAAACAAGAATACATAAAGTAAATTATAAAACACAATTGAGTTGCCGGAACCTATACGACAAACTCTTCCTGATTTCAATCCAACCCTTTAAATATTTGACAGCATTGAAACATTGCAGATTAAACAAATAAATTTAAAAAGGGAACGTTATAGACATGTTAATACATTTGATTAAAATTGGATTATTTCAAAACAGTTTTCATAAAACAGTAACAATTTGTTTAAAAGCACAACACATTAACATGGAGACACATGGTTATTACTTGATGGTTATAACTGCATCTGGCTCTTGGGTAATGTATCACTTCATGCCGTGCACCACGAGCCTGTTGCACTTCGACCTCTGCTGTTCCCTGTAAATACAAACAAAACACTAAATTGATTACAAATCAGGACACACCATGTGTTTTCCTCAAAACAAAAATCAAATCCGTCTTGAAAACATAACGAGCCAGTTTACATTAGCTGTTAACAGACGGTAACAGAGGTGCTATTCACATGCATTACAAGGGGTTTAAGCCATCAAAAAAAAGGCTGGTTTGCAAGAAAATTAACCACTAAGTCATGATAATGATATAGTTCATAAAATGTCCAACTACTTATTTTTAACCCCACCTCATGCTCAGAGATGTATATAAAGTGGCACATGGGTCCTAGAATAAATAGAACAGACGATTATTTCAACTTTTATCTTGATAGGTGAGAGCGCAAGCCAGTCTACATGAATGCACGTTTCTGTCCAAAGGTTCCATGATGGAGTCGATAATGTTTTAAAATATCACTTTGAGTGGTGACACTAGTGCTGCATAGTTTACATCTCCATCGCATCTGTGATTCAAAAAATAGAAATGGGTACGTTTACCTGATGCTCATTATATTAGTATGTAAACATAACACGTCTTGAATTAACCTCTGAAACAACAACTCTGACACACTCAAGGGCTTACCTAATGTGAACCTGAAGTCCATAGCAGGAGGCAAAATGTCTTCAAGAGGAGGTGTGACTGTTTTGTGGTGAGGCAAATAAAAGAACAAAATAGTTACATGATGAAAATGTAACAATCATTTCAGTAGAATTCATTAAAACATCTTTAATTCAATTAATGGAATGAAACATAATTAAAACATAAGTATCATTTAAAACGGTATTGTATGTATATACATTTATAAGGATGGCATTGGTAGATACCAGTAAAATTCCATGATTCTCTACACAGCTGATCCTAATTACTTCAATATACACTCCTTTATCTCGTTTGCATACTGTCTAATATGTACTTCATATTGTGGTAAAACATCTCATTAATACAACTGTATTTATTGATATTTCTCGCTAAAGACTGCATTTTACTGGACTACATTGAACACATCTTGCTGAAGTTATAAATGCATTTTAGGGAAATGCCGTGCAAATCAACACTCCATTCCAGAAGGTGGCAGTAAATGCACCCAAAAGCAGTTTGATACGCACCATGAGAAACATATAAGAAGAAGAGAAACATGGCAGAGAGAGAAGTGGGTGACTCCAGCGCTTCAACAACAAGTGATGATCATCCAGGGGAAACTCTGCACCTGAAATCAGAGGATGGAGACCCGGAGAGACCTGAGGCCCAGAAGGACCAGGACCTCAAAAGCGTCCTGGTCACCAGCGTGTTGAACCTGGAAGAGCTGGACGTGGACCTGTACAGGTAGATGTGAAGTTTGACATTACACGAAAGTGATGCATTCATATGATTCATATCCTACTGAGATTTTCGTTATTACCACTTTCCTACATTCATACAGCGCTAACGTCAACGTTCAAGGTCTAATTTCTACTTAGGGAAACCCTGGATATCTAAGTGCGTCAAAAGTGAAAGCACTTATTGTCAAAGTCAAAGTCAACTTTATTGTCAATCTTTCAGTTTGTGTGTACAGACAGAGAGATCGAAATACCGTTTCCCACAATCCCGAATATAAAAAATATATATATAAAATATGTATATATAGCCTACCTATATATCACAATCAACAGACACATTTATACATATGCACACATTAAGACGTAAATAAAAGCACAACAATCAATATACAAAATAACAGTCACTTCAATATCTTTTGTGCGTAATGTCCCATATTTCAGGATCATATATTCAATGACTGGATTATTAATACTCATGCATTCATGTATTCATCACAGCTGACCAGTAAAGGTAGTGCTAATGTATCACTTTGTATGCTGCTGCTCAATATCTTTACCTACATCATAGCTTATGTATATGCAATCTAACTAGTAACTCGTTTTGGTAGTAGAGTAACACGTAAAAGTAGAAGTATAAAGTAGCATAAGTACTTGAGTAAATGTACTTCACTACATTATACCACTTAAACCAGCCCAATGTGGATGTGTCACAAATAGCCGAAGACAGGTGTTTATTGTAATTAAACACACTTTTATTTTCCATATGATGATTGTTGTGACGTTTGCACAATATAGGAAACTGCCCTCTATCCAATATCCATAAATGTGGCATACTTACAGTTCAGTTGATGTATATATTTCCTTAAACAAATGATGTGGCACATGATTTGCATTTGGCACAATGCAATGATATTGTAATAAGAAATATAATGATATTTTATTTTATCCATATCAACCATCCTATAACTCACTTTGTACTTAAAGTGTCTTTTGTGGTAAAGTTCTGTACTTTTGATTAAAGAAAGTGAATCCCATAAGTTCCACCTACACTAGAGATGTGTAAAGTTCCTTTTTTACACATTTTTGAAGGATAGTTATGGCATTACATTATTCAGTCATTGTATACTTCATAACGCTAAGTGAAAATACAGTCTTAATATATTGATCACCCTCAACGTGAAATCTACATCAGCACCATCTAGTTAGAGACTATGTTACATACATTTCAAATTCTTCTCTATTTCTCCCCAGAGGGACGCACCACTGGGTTCCCCGCAGTCAGCGTCTGTTTGGGGGTCAGATCATCGGTCAGGCCCTCGTAGCTGCTGCCAAATCAGTCAGCGATAATCTCTACGCCCATTCCCTCCACTGCTACTTTGTACGGGCAGGTAAAATGAAGCATTGTTTTAATGACCAGCAATAACCTGACCGAATATATGAAAGGGGGCTCATAAATCCTGCAAATTATGTAAAATGTATATTGATAAAAAATACAAATTACACAATTTACAAAATACACATCCTGTAACAGTTCTGAGGATTTAGCAGCCAGATATATATTTCACTGCTATTAACGGCATATATATATATATATATTTCACATATTGCACATAATACAATTAAATCAGCAGTCTCCTTACAGTTGTATCTGGGTGTGTTTCAGGAGACCCTAAGGTGCCCGTGCTGTACCAGGTGGACCGCATCAGAGACGGACGCAGCTTCACGGTGCGCTCCGTCAGGGCCATCCAGCACGGGCAGCCCATCCTCATCTGCCAGGCCTCCTTCCAGATGCTGCAGCCCAGCCCCCTGCAGCACCAGTTCACCATGCCTGTGGTCCCTCCACCTGAAGACCTCCTCACCGTGGAGGAGCTCATCCGCCTCTATCTCAGGTAAAGATGCTGTCTCAATTACTCAATGTACTCTTCCAATATCAGAGTCCACATGATAACAAAGGTATCCCAACTGTAGCTGTGTACATGACAGGATGTATGATTACCTAGAAGAGCATCAGGACTGTTTTAGGCATATGATAGCTATGTGATTAACATGATGATTCAGCCTCTATGGAGATAGACATATGACAAGCATGATCATTTCTGACGTGGAGCTAATCTGAAGTAAACATTGAATACTGCTTTCTATTCCTCCATCTTGTGACTGTGTAACTCCCTCTCTTGGATATCAGCATGTGAAGGACACTGTTCAGGAACTAGTTGTACCAAATGCTCTGTATGTGATGACTAAGCTCAAGCTGGTGACGAGTGATATTTTTCTGACAAATGCTAAGATAAGCACGGTGGTAGCGGCGAAAATCCTAAAGAAATCCAATTGAATCAATAAAACTGCAGCTGAAGCACCAGTTAGCTAATCCTACGCAGGGGAAATTAGTCAAAGTCCAGGCAAGAGTATAATTTCCATACATTTATTTCCGTGATCCAATATCATCAAAGGTACATTTCCTATATATTCTTGTCTTGCAGCCTTTCCTTATAGTTTTTCAGTCTGTGGCTATAAGTATGGTTTTATTCTCTCGTGCTTTTAAATCTGTTTGTTTTTGTTCTATCAGGTTTATCTAAATATATTGATGCTGCTTTTTATATATTTATTGATGTACAGCACTTTGGTCAACTCTGGTGTTTTTAAATGTGCTATTTAAATACAATTGGATTGGATTGGATCACCAGGTACTGCCTTCAAAACAAAGGCATAAACAATTACTTTAAATTAACTAAAGTAATTGCAATAAATAATTATACATTGAATATAAACCAAGACTCTGAATATATTAAGACATACAAATCAATCAATAGCTCCAACAACGGTAACAGAAAACTATTTATTTGTTATTTAATTATCTGCTTTTCTTTCTGTTGTCTCACAGTAAACCAGACCTGGCCGAGAAATATAAACTAGGCCTGAACAAACTGCTGGCCAACGAGGTCCCCATCGAGATAAAGCCGGTCAACCCCCCGGTCTTTTACAAACTCACTGCGAGCGAGCCGAAGAACCTGTTCTGGGTGCGAGCACGAGGATATATTGGTAAAAGGGCTTACATTTTATATTACAATTCATTCAGTTGACACTTTTATCCAAAGCGACTTACAATAAGGGCTATAAACCATCAAGACACAAACTCAGAACCAGAAACATGCAGACATACTTTACGTCTTAAATAAGCCAAAACCAAGTGATGTGCAAAGTTTTTTTTGTGGTTCTGGGTTTGGTTTGATGGCCAAGATACAAAGTAAGTGCACATTTGCATCACACATATTGAATAGCATATATACAGTACACCACTAGCAGTTTATCCCAAAGGTCGCGGATGTGCTTAAACATTTACACCACATCAAATTCAGTTGTAATACTTTTAATACCTAACATTGTCGGTTATGAATATTTGGATGACACATTTCTTAAGTCACATGCACTCTTCACATAGGCAGAAATGAGATGTACCACAATTATTTTATTTAAAAAAAAGATGTCACTTAGCTCTGTTTACTCCTGTTATACAAAAACAGTGGTCAAGCATGCCAGGATCAAATTCCACAAGTTGAGTTTTAGGTTTATGACAAAAGGCCTTCTTAGTAAATATATGACCTGTTGATCACAAGCAAAGGGCTATTTTTTTAAACGGGCTCACTAATACTCCTGTGTATTGTTGCAGGTGAGGGCAACATGAAGCTGCACTGCTGCGTTGCTGCCTACGTGTCAGACTTTGCGTTCCTGGGCACCGCTCTGCTTCCGTACCCCGGCTACAGAGCTCAGTTTGCCGCCTCGCTGGATCACGCCATGTGGTTCCACAGCACCTTCCGCAGTGACGAGTGGATGCTGTACGAGTGTGAGAGCCCGTGGGCAGGTGAGTGTGTCAGGAACCCCTATTGGGCTTTCGGTCAGAACAACACACATTCTGATCTTTATCGCTATAGGAACTTTATGACCTATGACCTGGAGATAGTTCTACTGAGTTTAATTTGATTGGATCCAGATTTTATTCACTTACAGTTTCATGATTTGCTCAACAAACATAAACATTACAGCTTCAAGTAATGGAAACAAATGCTAATGTATTTTAAACCCTTACAAAGAATTTGCTTTGATGTAAAATTTCGAATTCATAAATACAGTGAAGGGAATTCATTTCTTTAAAAAATAGGAGGAAATGTATAACTATTTCAAGCCACTATAACAAAATATACACAAAAAGTAAGTACGATAAGAGTGTACCGTTATATGTGCAGTATAGCATAACTCCAGATCGAGTGTCCCAGCCTGTGACCTAAGATTTTAATTGACAGATCTACACTGTAGCTATGTACAAATGACAATAAAAGCCTTGAATCTTGAGCATGTGTGTTGTTTCCTGCAGGCGGCAGCAGGGGATTGGTGCAGGGCCGGCTGTGGAGGAGGGACGGGGTCCTCGCTGCCTCGTGCTCCCAGGAGGGGGTCCTGAGAGTGAAGCCAGTCACACGGCCCAGCTCCCAGGAGGGGGTCCTGAGAGTGAAGCCAGTCACACGGCCCAGCAAATTATAAGCACTTACATCAGATTTACATTAATCATATAACTGTTGTCTGATTTGTATACATACATGTGTAATTTAATAACTATTATTTGTTTTTTAATATATATATTTGAATTCCAGTCAATAAATAATGAAAATGTTATGAGTGAACGCTTGTCATTTGTTTTGCATAGCCACAAAACTGATCTGCAGGTTCACTCATACTAGTTTGTGAAATTAAACAATTTCTAGTTGAATTCTACCGCAATAACTTGGCTGTTATCTTGGATGATCTCACTGGTAAAACTGTTTTTAAATGTCCAACAGGTACAACAAGGTAGTAACTTGGATGGAATAACGCCTATCTTGCATATGCCTGATGCCTTAATCTGCCTGTTTAATTGAAGCAGAAAAGGAAATAGCTTGATTCACCAGTGGAGACTCAACACACTGTTACTGGCATACTGTGCCAATAGTAGAACAAGCTCTCCAAGTATCAGCACAGCAGAAGATGTTCACATCCTCCATCGCAGACTGAAAACCCACCTTTTTCGAATGCAAAATATCAGTAAAAAGTCCTTCTGTAGTTGTTAGAAATTGCTTATTTGAGGCAGGCCCGGTTCTACGGGGGTGCATAAGGGTGCACCCTCAGTTGAGTCGTTATGCACCCTCATTTGAAAAATGAAAAGTGAAAAATATTACATATATAATAACAATAATAATAATAGTAGTAATAATAATAATAAGAGGAAGAATATAGTTGAAATAAAATAAATTGTAATTGTGGTTAAATAACATTGTCTGCTGCATTTATTTGGTCAATTTAAACGGTAAGTAACGTTATTATGTCAGGTGCGCGTGACCTGTGCCACTGCGCGTTCGTCATCTGCAAGGTGCTTACACAGCAGTCAATGATGGACATCAGAAAATGGTTAAGACAACCAGCCCTTATCGCCAGCAGTAACACTGCATCTACTGCAGGTAATAACAGTTCAGATCATGGGGACATTACGTTACCCGCGGCCACTGTCGTGGACACTAACGTCCTCCCGCCCGACTCGCCGGCATTGCCCCGCCTCGCCCACGGAGGCGGAGCAGCCGCAGCCGTCTTCGTTGCCCAAAACACCGCCACCCCTCGGCGGCCCGCAAGCGCCAGAGGACCTTGGCAAAACAGAGCCTGCCTGCCGCCCCGGGTTCAGACGGCACTAGCCAACACGTCCATTACTGAACCCCGCGCCTTGGCTGAGGAGGCCGACCGTTTTTTCCTGGCGACCCAGCAGCCCGGTGCAGAGGTGCTGGCTGCGACACTCAGTGCCCCCTCGCCAGTTAGGAGGGCTTGGGGGGAGCAGGCCGCGGCGGTTCCAAGCCGGCGTGGGGACACAGGAGAGTGTTTTTTGTGGTACCACCACCAGGTGCCCATGCATCCCCTGGACGTTCCCAAAACGGCAGTGATAACGCCGTTTGGGTTGTTTGAGTTCCTGCGGATGCCTTTTGGGCTCAAGAATGCCGCTCAAACATTCCAGCGCCTGATGGATTCGGTGCTGCGGGACTTACCATTTGTGTTCGTCTACCTGGACGACATACTCGTCGCCAGCACTTCGGTGGAGGAATACCTGTCCCACCTTCAAGCCCTTTTCATGAGGCTCAGCCAACACGGGCTGATAATCAACCCTGCAAAGTGCCTGTTCGGGGTGTTTGACATTGACTTCCTTGGGCACCGCGTCACCAAGGGCGGGGCAGCACCCCTGCCGGCGAAGGTTGAGGCTGTTGCGGCGTTTCCTCGCCCGCACACGGCCCGGTCGCTCCGTGAGTTCCTGGGGATGGTGACTTTCTACCACCGTTTGATCGCCCAGGCCGCCCACATTATGCGGCCGCTGTATGAGGCGTTGAAGGGTAAGGCCCCCATCCAGGAGATCGACTGGACGGTGGAAGCTGAGGTTGCTTTTAAGGAGGTCAAGACCGCGCTGGCTCAGGTGGCCCTGTTGGCGCATCCGTCATCCACGGCTCCCATCTCCATTACCACAGATGCATCGGACTACGCCGTCGGTGCGGTGCATGAGCAGTGGGTGGAGGGCACTTGGCAGCCACTTGCCTTTTTCAGCCGCCAGCTGACGCCCAGGGAACGCAGGTACAGCGCTTTTGACCGGGAGCTCCTTGGACTCTGGCTGGCCGTGCGGCACTTCTGTTTTTTGCTGGAAGACCGTGAATTTACGGCGTTCGTTGACCACAAGCCGCTCACGTTCGCCATGTCCAAAGTGGCGGAGCCTTGGTCTGCTCGTCAGCAGCGACAGCTTTCCTACATCTCAGAGTTCACCACAAACATTCAGCACGTGGCTGGAAAGTCGAACCTGGTCGCAGATTGCCTCTTCAGGGTCGTCATCGGGGCCGTCCAGTTGGGCCTCGACTATACCCGCATGGCGGTGGACCAGGTCACGGACCCCAGCGTCCAGGCCCTGAAGGGGGCTGACGTGGGGCTGCGCCTGGAGGATGTGGTTTTCGGTGACGCGGGCGTTACTCTCCTGTGTGACGTATCCACGGGCCTCCAGTCGTTCCCGCCAGCTGGAGGCGCTCCGTGTTCGAGGCGGTGCACGATCTGTCGCACCCGGCGGGAAGCCTTCGGTGCGCATGGTGGCCGCGAAGTTCGTCTGGCGGGGACTCAAAAAGGATGTGAGGGCTTGGGCCGGCGAGTGCGTGGCTTGTCAGCGCGCTAAGGTGCACCGCCACACGAAGGCCCCCTTGGAGCGTTTCCTGGTGCCTGAGAGGAGGTTTGACCACGTCAACATCGATCTGGTTGGTCCATTGCCCTCCTCTCAGGGCTTTTCCTACCTCCTTACCATGGTGGACAGGACGACCAGTTGGCCGGAGGCGGTCCCTCTCGTGTCGACATCGGCGGCTGACATAGCCCGGGCCTTCATTGCGACGTGGGTGTGTCGGTTTGGCACCCCTTCGGACATTTCCTCGGACCGGGGTTCACAGTTCACGTCCGCGCTCTGGAACGCCATGGCAAGGGGTTTGGGGGTTAAGCTTCACAGGACAACCGCTTATCACCCTCAGGCTAACGGCCTCTGTGAGCGTTTCCATCGCTCCATGAAGGGGGGGAACGTGTCCCCGGTAGAAGGAACCGGGTGAAATAGCCAAAAAAAGACAAATTTATAAAACCGGGGAAAAGTGAAAAAAAGTGTCCGAAAATAGGCACTCGTGAGGCGGCAGAGTCCCCTGTCAACTCCTGTTACATTCCTCCATGATGTAATTTGAGCGAAAAATGGCTAAGTCAACTTTTACGAGAACCAGGCTGGGGGGGTCAAAAGGGCTTGACCAAGGCTGACCCAAAGTGCATGGTGAGCGGACTCATCACCTCCGTGATGAGTCTCCATTGTGATTTGAAAACTTCCATCAGACGAGTCCTTCGGGGGGCGGGGAAAAAAACGTGTTCGTCAGAATCGTCACTTCCTGTCCTGAGAGTGGAGGTGTCCTGACAGTGGAGCCTACACCGGAACTGTCCTGAGAGTGGAGGCCTGCAGGCAGATCCCTCTCAGGATTTTTGCAAACACCTTGTAATCATTGTTAAGAAGACTTAAGGCCGCTACACACCCACCTGAGACCAAAGAACGCGTACCGAAGGCGTCCCGACTTTTACGTCAGCTACGTCGCCTGCTTCTGCTACGCCGCCCGCCTACGAACACACCGCAAATACTTCAGTCGACGAGTGGCAATAACTGTCCTTACCAGCAGGCAGCGGTAGTGTGAACAGCCAATCAGAGTGATTGCTTGGGAGGGAGGTGTGAAAAGGTGCCGTAAAGAAACGACGGTGCGGGACACACCAACCTGAGTAGGGCGCCGCGAATGCCCGACTGCCTCTGATGGCCTCTGACTCCCAAAATCGGGTTTGTGTGTAGCCAGCTTTAGGGGTCGGTAGTTGCTCATGTATTGATGATATTTCCCAGGTTTTGGAAGTAGACATAATGTAGCGGCGGTACGCATTGTTAGGGGAATTGATTGATTTTCTATCATGTCGTTATACAACATAACCAACAATGGCGACAACACTTCGAGAAAGCATTTATAAAATTCAATACTGAAGCCATCGCACCCAGGGGTCTTACCCGATGTAAGAGATTTTATGGCAGACACTATTTCGTTTGGTGTGACAGAAGATTCCAACTCGTGTTTCTGAGTAGGATTTAGTACAGGAAGTGTAACATTCTTAAAAAATTGATCCTATGGTTTTGTGCTGTGCACTCAGTTTGATATAAATTTGAGTAAAATGTTTGGAATTTGCGGTTTATTAGCTTGGGATCATTTATAATATTACCTCCAGAGTATCTTATAGCTGGAATTGATAGTTTACCCTCTAACTGTTTAAGCTGAAGAGCAAGCATCTTTCCTGCTTTATCATCACCGAGTCTGTAGAGGGAGAAAGCTGTCTCTGCAGGTCAGCTCTAACTGTGAGTAATGTTTTCTGAAGTAGTGGGTTTTTAGGATCATGCATATGCTGTTTCTCAATGGTTTTAAGTTCTGATTGTAAATTATTTTTCTTTTTAATAGCGTTTCTGTGCTTAGCTGATGCATGACTGATTATCCCAGCCTGTCCTCCTACAAAAAACGACCATATAGGCCGATTGTTCATGCCCTTATTACGACCCAGAGACACGTTTTAAAGTGTATGTTGTTTCTTACACGACCACTAGAGGTGCTCTAGTGGTCGTGTAAGAAACAACATGCTCCCGGCCCGTTCATTGCAAACGCTCCGGAGGGACGTTTATTCACAAATAACCCTCTCTGGAAAATCCTAAATTGTGGAATAGTTTGGCCATTAAAATGCTTTTTTCTACACGCCCTTTAGATGTGACAGGATTTTGTATCTCTTGACAATGTTCTGAATTCCATTTACATTCCATGATGTTACCTTTATAGCATTAATCATATTACATTCTGTAAGAGATAAATAACAGAGAGTAAGTCTATGAATGGAGAAGGAGGGGGGAGACCAGTGTGTATGTGTGCCCGCTCGCATGTGTCTGTGTGTGTATGTGTGTGTGTGTGTGTGTGTGTGTGTGTGTGTGTGTGTGTGTGTGTGTGTGTGTGTGTGTGGTGTGTGTGTGTGTGTGTGTGTGTGTGTGTGTGTGTGTGTGTGTGTGTGTGTGTGTGTGTGTGTGTGTGTGTGTGTGTGTGTGTGTGTGTGTGTGTTAACTTAAAAGCTAAAGGAATGGAGAAAAAACACATTTTAAGATCCACATATTTACCATAAGTTTTGAATTCCTTGTGAAAAGTTAGGAATTCCTTGTCTCACCACACTGAGGCCTCTGACACCCTTTTATTAATCCTTTCAGGAAATGGTTTTACTATGTACAGGAAGTATAAGGATGCTTCTAACAAAGGGGGACAGCTAAGCACGACAGCAAGATGTTCAATACAATTGGTCAGATCTTCCTTTGAGTACCTTGGCATAAGCTTTTCCTGGGTGGTTGAATAACATGATACCTTGATATGAAGAGGAGTTAGCCCTTGACCATCACTCAAGATTGAAGAGACATGTCTGCCAGAAACCTGAACAATGTCTAGAGCCTTTAATATTACTCGGCAAATCTCATCCATACCTGGCGCTGTGATATTGGGATATGGGTAAAGCTTCCCTATAATCTTCCAACTTTTCATTATAGATAGATAGATAGATCGTACTTTATTGATCCCAAATTGGGAAATTGTTTTTGTTACAGCAGCATAAAAGGCATTTTACAATAAAACAAAATATACAAGAATAGAAATAAAATAAAATAAAATATAAAATATACATGTCAAAATACAAAATAGAAAATATACATACAGATATTATATATATATATACAAATATATATATTCAAAATATATGGAATTATGGAGTATTAAATATGAAACAGATTATGTGTGAGTAAAATGTACAACGTGGTTTTATTTCTAGAGAAACTATGGAGCAGAGAGTTCTCTTCCAGCCAGAGGTGATTTATTGTACAGTGTTATTGCAGTGGGCAGGAATGTTTTCCAGTATCTGTCCTTGTGGCAGGGGAGCTGCAGCATTCTGTTGGAGAAGGAGCTCCGTTGACTGTCCAGCTGTAGGTGGAGAGGATGGGTGGGGTTATCCATGATGGACAACAGCCTGTTCAGTGTCCTCCTCTCCACCACAGCTTCAAAGGGGTCCAGCTTGATGCCGATGACTGACCCAGCTTTCCTGATCAGTTTATTGATCCTGCTGGTGTCACCAGCTCTGATGCTGCCCCCCCAGCAGACCGCAGCAAAGAAGAGTGCACTAGCCACCACAGACTGATAGAAGATCTCCAGCATCTTACTGCATACGTTGAAGGATCTCAGCTTCCTCAGAAAATAGAGTCGGCTCATCCCCTTCTTGTACACAGCGTCAGTGTTGATCCTCCAGTTCAGCCCATTGTCTAAGTGCACTCCCAGTGAAGTAAAAAGATATGATTCTACACTGTATTGAAGTAAACATGTATTATTTTGAATTGTATTTTAGTGAACATGTATTGTTTGAACTGTTTTAGGTAATCACAAACGGGTTTTGATAATCACTTAGAATAGGAATGGTATTCTCACTTTTAAACTCACTGACCCAGAGATTCTCTGTTTCACACACCAACCTTGCCTGTTTCACCCCTAAAAACCAGATGTCGTCATTAAGGTCGTTAAAGACAACATTACATCGCTCCTTATCACCCCTAAGAACAGATGTTGTTTTTAAGTCGTTAAAGACACATCGTTAAATAGGTGAAGGAAAGTTTAAATGTCTGAAAAGGGATGGTTTATGTGAAGAACTCATGGGAAAGGAATAGAGTTAAGATTCGAATCGAAGATAAAGGTTGACTTTTGACCTTAGGGGACTTTGGAATTTCAAATTCTGGTGAAGAACTATTGAACTCGACCAGAAGTGAATCCAGCCAATCAGGACACTTGGGGGAGGTGATCAGCTTACACAGCTCCTCCTCACGGAACTCTGATTCGCTTGGGAGGAAAATGGGAAGGAAGAGTCGACACATCTCCGCCCCAAAAATAGATATGAATACTGATGTTTTTGAGTGTAAAAATGCTTCTGGTTTGCTGAAGGCAGGTCTAGAGACGTGTAAACCGCATCCCAAACCTGAAGTCTGTACTTCTCGTTTCCTGAAGGCTGGTCTGTCTACCTGTAAACCGCATCACAAACCTGAAGCCCGGAGTACTCGAGTACTCTGTATAACTTGTATATGTGTTTGGTTTCCTACCAGAAGTAAACTCAGATAATTTGTTATAACTTTGATTCCGGTGTTTTCAATTCCTTTCTTAATTTAATAGAGATCCAGCCTCATCCAACGAACGGCGCGTAGCAGAGGTGTTCTGCTCCAACACCAGGTACTTGTAGACCTCCACAACTGCCACATCCTCTCCCAGAATGCACAGGGGCAGAGGAGGAGATGTCCTCTTCCTCCTGAAATCAATGACCATCTCTCAAAAGCAGATGATTTCTTCCAGTCCACTCAACAAAATCACCCACCAGCGCTCTGTACTCCTCCCCCCGTCCATCCCTTATACACCCTACCACTGCAGAGTCATCCAAAAACTTCTGCAGGTGGCATGACTCTGAGTTCTATAGAAAGTCAGAGGTGTATAAGGTGAACAGGAAAGGAGACAGCACAGTCCCCTGTGGGGCTCCAATACTACCAACCACCACATCAGACAGCACACTGCCCAGCCGGACGTACTGTGGTCTGTCCGTGAGGTAGTTGGTAATCCAGGAGATGGTGGACGAGTTTACCCTCATAGCCTGCAGCTTGTCACTCAGTAGCCGAGGCTGGATCGTGTTGAATGCACTGGAGAAATCAAAAAAGGTGATTCTCACAGTGCAACCCGATCCATTCAGGTATGAGTGAGCACGCTGCAGCAGGTAAATAATGGCATCGTCCACCCCCAGGTGAGGCTGGTAGGCAAATTGCAGAGGGTCAAGGAATGATCTCACCTGCGGTCTGAGATGGGCCAAGACCAGTCTCTCAAGCACCTTCATCACATGAGATGTGAGTGCTACAGGGCGATAGTCATTGAGCCCAGAAGGAGTTGTCTTTTTAGGGACCGGAACAACGCATGATGTCTTCCACAGCACCGGGATGGTCTCCAAGTGCAGGCTCAGGTTGAATATATACTGGAGAACAGGAGCCAGCTGGCGTGCACAGGTCCTCAGGACCCTGGGGCTGATACCATCAGGGCCAGCAGCCTTGCCTTGGTGGAGTTTTTCCATCTGACTCTGGACCTGTCCTGTGCTCACAGTGAAGCGGGGGGGGGGGGGGGCTTGATGGCAGGGGGGATAGGGGGGGGGGGGGGGGGGTCTGAGGCAAGATGAGCAGAGGGGGGGGGGGGGGTCTGAGGCAATGTGAGCAGAGGGGGGGTGCAGAAGCCAGGCTGGGTGGTGGAGGAGAGGTGAGAAGTGTAGGTGGTGAGCAGAGGGGGGATGTTGACGCCAGGCAGAGAGGAGGAGGTGAGGTGAGAAGTGGAGGTGGAGGAGACAGCAGCGGGCGGAGAGCTAAACCTATTGATGAAGGTGTTCAGCTCGTTGGCCCTCTCCAGGGTGCCCACAGTCAGTCTGTCTCTCCCTTTGAAGCCAGTGATAGCCTTCATCCCAGCCCATACATCCCTGCTATTGTTCTGCTGGAGCTTAGGCGCCGTTTACACGAGGAGAAAACTGCTTGTATCTGCATAGTTTCGCGTGCGTATAGCCCTATTATTTACACGAGGCCGATAGAAACTGACCCCACAAACAATAACGGGTCCCAAGGTGGATAGATTTGGAAACGAAACGCTCTGGGGGGTCAACCGAGTCCGTGTAATCACCTCTATACGAATATTTCCTGAAAAAATAGCGATAGCCCCACCTCTCCCCACCTCTCCTGCTCACTGCTGGAGCAACTATCAAAAATAGCTGTGTTAATTAAACGCACAAGGGGTTCTTGAATGAAATAATATTATAAAAGGCAAACCAGAATTGTTAACGCCCAATATACTCCTTAAACAAAATAAACAGAGTCAGATTTCATGCATTGATCCATTATATTGACAAAGGTGCATCTCACCCGGTGTTTGTAGAGAATATCTCTCTTTCTGAGCCGTCCTCTCCACAGAGACGTGCTTCTTGGTTTCTTTCAGTTAACTTCCCCGTTGTAAATACACCGCGGGCCGCGGGGCTTAAACAGAAGGGTAGCCATGGCAACATTGTGGCGGGGCTGCTGGGCTGCTCTTCTTTGCGGCTTTTGGTGTATTTTGGCGGAAGTTACAGCGCCACTTACAGTCCCGGCATATGTACTACAGCGTTTCCCGCGGCCTCGTTTGAACAGACACGTTAAATGAAACTAATGCATGTGAACGGAAGACTTTTTTGAATACGCATACTGTGCATAAACGCAAACGGTCCCGTGTGAGCGGGGCCTTAGTCTCCAGCTTCTTCCTGTAAGAATCTCTGCCCCTCCTCAAATTGTCTCTCAGCTGATGCTGGATACTCTTCAGCATTGATTTGTCCCCAGACTTAAAAGCTTCCTTTTTCTTATTTAAAAGAGTTTTCAGGTCACTAGTAATCCAGGGTTTATTGTTGGGGAAACAGTTGACAGTTTTAGCCGGTAATATTGTTTGTTCACAGAAGTTGATGTATTCTGTGATGCAGTCAGTCATATTATTGATGTCCTCTCCATGTGGCACACAAAGCACGTCCCAGTCAGTGGTCTCGAAGCAGTCCTGTAGAGCCTCATTAGCCCCTGGAGGCCATTTCCTCACAGTCCTGGTGGATACAGGCTGCCTCTGCACCAGAGGGACATATTTAGGAGCCAAAAAGACGAGGTTGTGGTCAGATCTGCCCAGGGGGGGAGGGCAGTGGCACAATATGCATTCTTGGTATTAGCATATAGAAGATCCAGAGTATTATTTCCCCTGGTGGGGCATTTCACATACTGAGTGAATGTAGGCAGAGATGTGTCCAGTTTTGCACGGTTAAAATCCCCAGTTATTGTTATGAATGCATTTGGGTGAAGAGTTTGGAGTTTGGCCACAGAGGAGTGAATGACGTCACCAGACACCTCCGCGTCCGCGTTCGGTGGAATATAGACAGCAACTACGATGACAGAATAAAGTTCTCTAGGTAGATAAAATGGACGTAATCCCACAGCTAGCAGTTCAATGTCCGGGCTACAGAAACGCTCCTTCACAGTAACATGTCCAGGATTACACCATCGTTCGTTCACATACAGTGCAATCCCTCCTCCTTTCTTTTTACCGCTCAGAATAACGTCCCTGTCCGCCCGAACACTCGTGAAGCCGGGGAGAGCCGTGTTATTATCCGGGATGAGCGAGTGCAACCAAGTCTCGGTAAAACACATGATGCTACACTCACGGTATTCCCACTGCGTCTTCGTCAGCACGCGGAGCTCGTCCATTTTATTCCCCAAAGACCTCACGTTCCCCATTATGATGGCAATTATGATTATTATTATTATTATTATTAATTATGATTATCCATCGACAACCTTTTGGATGTGTTTGGGAGCCATTCAAAGTGCCTGGCAGTATCAGGATATCAGCAGCTCTCCTCCTGAGCTGAACACTCTGAAACCCTGTGTCCCTTTCCTGAGTCATCTGGGGGCTGCCAGAACTTTCTTGAGGCGAACAAACAGTCAATCTCATTGGCCTTCCCAATCTCTTGCCTTTATGTCGTTTTTGTTTCAAAATAACCCTGGAACCACCAGGCCCAAAAGGCTAAATGACCTAATCCATTGTCTAGAAGCAAGTTGGCTTCATTGACCCTTTGACCATAACTCTGAGGAGCCACTCCCACAATGTAACTTATCAGCATGGCCCACTTGGTTTCAATACTTCACGAAAAATGTTAATCTTAAAGATTCTTTACACTGTAAAACCACTCTTGATGAGAAGGAAAAAGTGGCCACCATAATCAAATAAGATGATGTCAATGCCGGGAATTACGAAAAAAATAAGTTGCATGGAAGTGATGAAGACTGAGATGAAGATGACTGCAGAAAACAAAGTAGAGCTTAGGGATTTCAGTCTTAAGGCCCTGACACACCAGGCAGTCACCAGAGAACTCGCCGACATCCGACACCGACAGATCCATCGACGAGTTCTCCTGCGTATTGGCCGTGTGTCGCACTGAAATACACCGCTTTACTACAGCCGAGCACGTACGAACTGCGCATGCGTGAGTGGCAATAACTCTCCTTACCAGCAGGCGGCGGTAGTGTGTATTCGTCATTCAAAATAGGCAACAACCGGAAGACAGAGAAGAAGAACAGACTGATATACAAACAAATAGCGGGTGCCGTTCAAAACATGTTTTAGAATATAAAAATACATGCATGATGAAATGAGCACATAAAGTGCAGACATACTATGAAATCACAGTTAATAGACCTGCATCTGATGATCGCAGTGTTCTGGCGGGTGTGTAGTTTATTGAGTCAGCAATGTAATAATGGCCACTTCTTGCTAAATTTACGATGAGATGAAAAACCGGACTTGACCAAACAAATCACGGAGCTTTCAGCAGAGGACAGCCGGGGACGCTCCCGCCGATATCAGAGATGTCCCTGCTATGTGTGGAAGGTAAGAGAGGACATTTAAATCGTTTGTTTACGTCCCTCACTTCCGTTTTGCTTCTCATTTGATAGCTGAACAGCTGATCAGAGTGGTTTCTTGGCCCGATAGCTTGTGTCCGACACCCGGCCGATTCAACATGTTGAATCGGCCGGGTGTCGATCGTGAAAGGCCAAATAAGGCGTGTCACGGCCGAGGGTTCGGGACACACCAAATTAACTTTGGGCGACAAGGAACCCGTTTTCGCCCAACAACGCAAGACGGCCGATATCGGCCTGGTGTGGGGCCTTTAGCTAGAGAGAAAGTAATAGTAGGGGCAGGACAGATGAGAAGAGATATATCAGCTGCATAACGGAGAGCTTTGCCAGAACACAGCAGCTTCTCAACACGTCTCTCTGCAGATGGAGACTTCCCAAATGGATGAACTCTGCTTTCCACAACTCTTCAACAAATCCTGCAGGAAGCCTACGCCAGCTCAGTCATATGTCCTGCTCGCTTACGTCCTGCTGTCCTTCATCGCTCTGGTCACTGCAGCTCTCAACCTGCTGGTCATCATCTCTATCTCCCACTTCAGGCACAGACAAACTTTCAGCTTAAGCTTGTATATGTTCATGATTGGAAAGTAACAGGATTTAGCCATGCATTCCTTTTAATTAATGTTTCAGATAATAGTTGTTCTGTTTTAAATGATAACATATTCAAACCTGACGTTGTGTGGCAAAATAGTTAAAGCAGACACTCAACAACAAATGCATATTCATTCAAATGCCTTTTTTTGTGTTTTACTGCTGTTTGTTGTTACAAGCTATTGTTGATGATCTTATTTATGATGATATTCTTCCTTTCCAGGCAGCTCCACACCCCCACTAACCTCCTCATCCTCTCTCTGGCTGTCTCAGACTTCCTTATGGGCCTCATTTTGATGCCTGTTAAAATCCTTTTAACAGAGGCTTGCTGGTACTTGGGTGACCAGAGGCCTGTACTACGAAGCTGGATTTTCGCTTAGCCGGCTAACTTCAGGGAAATCTCGGGCTTTCCGGTCCTACGACGCTGGTTCTCTTTTTAGCAGGCTAGATTTCCATGGTAACTTATGCTGAGCGGCAAACCTGCTCCGGAGCAGGTTAGGTGGCAGGCTAAGAGATCAACTCAGTGAAAGCACCGCCTGCTGACCAATCAGAGCTCCGTGTGCGGAGTTTAAAGCTATCAATTCATATTACAGGATAGAGGAAATACAGAAAAACTGCCGTTGCAGGAAAGACGGCCGGCCAAAATCAACTGACTGTGTGAACGTGAAAATTAATAGAATATCCCCTCCCATCTTCAGAGCAATCTGACTATTATAATATTAGCGTTAAGAAAGCTTACTTAAATATCTGCCACGACATAAGTAACCGGATCAGAGTAACATTAAGTACAGTCCGCGGCACTGTGAGTGCAGACGTCGATGTGTCCCATTATCATTCATATCATATCACATCATAATGTATCATATATTTCCTTATTTGAGTCAGCTTCTTGAGCCGTATCTGGCCGTGCAACACTCACAGTGTCACATACTGTATGCAGAAGTATTATTTTAAGCAACACATTAAGTTGATGAAACACTAGAGTCAAATGTAATTAAAGTCAGATCGTGTCTTGGACGGGGCAGTGATATCATAAACCTGTTAATGTACGCATTCAAACACTTTTTCTTTTACCAGCTGTATTCACCTTGCAGGTGCAGCTATGTGGCTTTTATCCTGGATAAAGTGTTTAAGTCATGGATGTTTAAAGTTTAACTTCTTCATATTTGACTAATATTAAAGTTCACTTTTCATTCAGGAAGTATGACGCTGCGCTGTCAGTACGCTTGTCCGTGTTTGAGATTGGTCGAATGCTCCAAATACCACCCCTTTCATGTGAACGCGCACCTAACTAGATAGGACACGGCTGGCTTGAGCGATCCACTTGATAACCAGCGTCGTAGTACAGTTTAGCGAGAGCACGTATGTTTTGGATTGGGCCAACCGGCTAACTCAAACATATCCAGGTCATGTTGAACCAGCTTCGTAGTACAGGCCTCTGATGTGTGCTCTGTATTGTATTATTACTTTTATCATTACCTCTTCTACGGTTGGAAACATGGTGCTCATATCCATTGATCGTTATTTTGCTATTTGTGACCCTCTACATTACACCACCAGAGTTACTGTGAACAGAACAAAAATCTGCATCTGTCTTCGTTGGATTTGCTCTGTTATCTATAATTGTCTCATTTTAAAGGACTTTCTGAGACAACCTGATTCACATAATTCTTGCCATGGAGAGTGTGTAGTTGTCCTTAACAATATCACAGGAGCAGTTGACTTTGTCGTTACCTTTATTTCCCCCATTACTGTTATCATAGTTCTGTATATGAGAGTGTTTGTGGTGGCTGTGTCTCAGGCTCGAGCCATGCGATCTCATGTTATCGCTGTCACTATGCAACTTTCAGTTGGTGTTACTGTTAAGAAATCTGAGATGAAAGCAGCCAGAGGCCTGTACTACGAAGCTGGATTTTCGCTTAGCTGGCTAACTTCAGGGAAATCTCGGGCTTTCCGGTCCTACGACGCTGGTTCTCTTTTTAGCAGGCTAGATTTCCATGGTAACTTATGCTGAGCGGCAAACCTGCTCCGGAGCAGGTTAGGTGGCAGGCTAAGAGATCAACTCAGTGAAAGCACCGCCTGCTGACCAATCAGAGCTCCGTGTGCGGAGTTTAAAGCGATCAATTCATATTACAGGATAGAGGAAATACAGAAAAACTGCCGTTGCAGGAAAGACGGCCGGCCAAAATCAACTGACTGTGTGAACGTGAAAATTAATAGAATATCCCCTCCCATCTTCAGAGCAATCTGACTATTATAATATTAGCGTTAAGAAAGCTTACTTAAATATCTGCCACGACATAAGTAACCGGATCAGAGTAACATTAAGTACAGTCCGCGGTACTGTGAGTGCAGACGTCGATGTGTCCCATTATCATTCATATCATATCACATCATAATGTATCATATATTTCCTTATTTGAGTCAGCTTCTTGAGCCGTATCTGGCCGTGCAACACTCACAGTGTCACATACTGTATGCAGAAGTATTATTTGTAGCAACACATTAAGTTGACGAAACACTCGAGTCAAATTCTCCTAATTAAAGTCAGATCCACTCGTGTCTTGGACGGGGCAGTGATTTCATAAACCTGTTAATGTACGCATTCAAACGCTTTTTCTGTTACCAGCTGTATTCACCTTGCAGGTGCAGCTATGTGGCTTTTATCCTGGATAAAGTGTTTAAGTCATGGATGTTTAAAGTTTAACTTCTTCATATTTGACAAATATTAAAGTTCACTTTTCATTCAGGAAGTATGACGCTGCGCTGTCAGTACGCTTGTCCGTGTTTGAGATTGGTCGAATGCTCCAAATACCACCCCTTTCATGTGAACGCGCACCTAACTAGATAGGACACGGCTGGCTTGAGCGATCCACTTGATAACCAGCGTCGTAGTACAGTTTAGCGAGAGCGCGTATGTTTTGGATTGGGCCAACCGGCTAACTCAAACATATCCAGGTTAGGTTGAACCAGATTCGTAGTACAGGCCTCTGGACTCTTGGTGTTGTTGTCCTTGTGTTTCTAATATGTTTTTTTCCATATTACACTCCATCCCTTATAGGTGAGGATATTGAACATAGTAGTTCAACCTCACTCATTGTACTCTGGTTGCTGTATTTTAACTCTTGTCTGAACCCATTGATTTATGCCTCGTTATACCCCTGGTTTAGAAAAGCTATCAAGCTCATTGTTACCCTTAAGATACTTACGTCTTACTCGTGTGATTCTAAAATACTGTAATGACGGGCTGGGGTTGAGATATATTCTAAAAAACCTCTGTTCAGATGGACATATTTTTGCTATTGTTGCTGAGTCAGAATGCAATGTGTAATGGCTGAAGAAAGATTAGACATTATTTAATGTAGTAAAACATATGTAACTAAAAGATATTAAATAATTGAATACAAAATAAAACTGGAAAATATTACATTGTGTGGAAGAAGTTGTAGTTTTTTACCTGTGTTGACTTCAGTTTGACCAGTATTCTGGTAATGATATGTTCAATTGTTAATTTAGTAGACAATATGCAGTACAGACTGATTGAGTATGTCGTTGGCAGAAGGTGAGTGTGCAACTTCAAACAAAAAGACAGAGCTGTCGTGTGTGTGTGTGTGTGTGTGTGTGTGTGTGTGTGTGTGTGTGTGTGTGTGTGTGTGTGTGTGTGTGTGTGTGTGTGTGTGTGTGTGTGTGTGTGTGTTGTGTGTGTGTGTGTGTGTGTGTGTGTGTGTGTGTGTGTGTGTGTGTGTGTGTGAGAAAAAGGAGAGAAGGTTTTACTGACACATAACAGATTTGGTTCTCCAACACACTGACGATACAATATAACAAGAACAAAAATAAATCTTGTTGAGTGCTAACACATGTTTATTTGACCATTGCCCATGATCATTTACATGTACTGTCTCTTGCAATAATGAGGGATTAAAATGTAGAAAAACATTCATAATATTTAGGCTGACAATAAGAATTAAAGCTTCAATCAGTGATGATCGGGACCTCGCTAGGGCTGCTCGATTAAGGCAAAAATCATAATCACGATTATTTTGGTCAATATTGATATCACGATTATTAAATACGATTATTCATTGACTTTGAAAACATCCATTTATTGAACTTTAAAAAAAAGAATAATAATATTTTGAACAGTATCTTTTTAACAGTTGATTACCCTGAACCTTAAGTATAATTCAACTGACAAACCATTACAAATATAAATAAAATAAATTATACATATATATCTACATTTAAATAAATAATAGCAAATTAATAAATACCAATAAAGAAGATCAACAAATATTTTGGGGCGCACTTCCACAACCTACTGAACATAATAAATATAATAAATAAAAATGTATTCGATTACTGGCAAAGTATTCAGCTGAAGCCACATCTTTTTCAACTTCCCCACGGCCTTTGTCTTAAAGGGCAGGCCAGGGTTTGAGTTATGCGGGAGCCAATGGGAGCTGAGCTCCCATAAGGAGGGTCTGAGCTCCCATGAACTCATGCATACAGGGAAATTGGGTCGCTAATACATTACCAACAACCATTATTTTAATCACAAATAATGCATGTGTCAATCTAACGAGTATTATTTACGTTAACGAGGTAAATAGGCTAAAAGAAAAACATGTTTTCCAAAAGAACTACGCATCGTATTCTCTCTTGAATGACAATATGCCTGCACTTCACCTCCAAGGCGCGCAATCAATTATTGGCAATCTATGCCTGTGAGCGTGCTGCGCGAGCCGAGATGATGTGTTATGGGGTGTGCGTAGTTGAACCTTTCCATATTTAAGTTTGTAGCAAGTAGAGGGCTGCTTCTGCTGTGTGTGTGTGTGTGTGTGTGTGTGTGTGTGTGTGTGTGTGTGTGTGTGTGTGTGTGTGTGTGTGTGTGTGTGTGTGTGTGTGTGTGTGTGTGTGTGTGTGTGTGTGTGTTAATGTAAAAGCTAAAGGAATGGAGAAAAAACATATTGTAAGATGCACATATTTACCATAATTTGTGAATTCCATGTGAAAAGTTAGGAATTCCTTGTCTCACCACACCGAGGCCTCTGACACCCTTTCATTAATCATTACATTACATTACATTGCATTTAGCTGGCGCTTTTATCCAAAGCGACTTACAATAAGTGCATTCGACCAAGAAGATACAAACTTGAAGAAAACAGAATCATATAAGTACATCAGAGGCCTGTACTACGAAGCCGGATTTTCGCTTAGCCGGCTGACTTCAGGGAAAACTCGGGCTTTCCGGTCCTACGACGCTGGTTCTCTTTTTAGCGGGCTAGATCTCCATGGTAACTTATGCTGAGCGGCTAACCTCCTCGGGAGGAGGTTAGGTTGCAGGCTAAGAGATCAACTCAGTGAAAGCACCGCCTGCTGACCAATCAGAGCTCTGTGTGCGGAGTTTAAAGCGATCAAGTCATATTACAGGATAGAGGAAATACAGAAAAACTGCCGTTGCAGGAAAGACGGCCGGCCAAAACTGTGTGAACGTGAAAATTAATAGAATATCCCCTCCCATCTTCAGAGCAATCTGACTATTATAACATTAGCGTTAAGAAAGCTTACTTAAATATCTGCCACGACATAAGTAACCGGATCAGAGTAACATTAAGTACAGTCCGCGGCACTGTGAGTGCAGACGTCGATGTGTCTCATTATCATTCATATCATATCATATCATAATGTATCATATATTTCCTTATCTGAGTCAGCTGAGCCGTATCTGGCTGTGCAACACTCACAGTGTCACATACTTTATGCAGAAGTATTATTTTAAGCAACACATTAAGTTGACGAAACACTCGAGTCAAATGTAATTAAAGTCAGATCCACTCGTGTCTTAGACGGGGCAGTGATATCATAAACCTGTTAATGTACGCATTCAAACTCTTTTTCTTTTACCAGCTGTATTCACCTTGCAGGTGCAGCTATGTGGCTTTGATCCTGGATAAAGTGTTTAAATCATGGATGTTTAAAGTTTAACTTCTTCATATTTGACTAACATTAAAGTTCACTTTTCATTCAGGAAGTATGACGCTGCGCTGTCAGTACGCTTCTCCATGTTTGAGATTGGTCGAATGCTCCAAATACCACCCCTTTCATGTGAACGCGCACCTAACTCGATAGGACACGGCTGGCTTGAGCGATCCACTTGATAACCAGCGTCGTAGTACAGTTTAGCGAGAGCGCGTATGTTTTGGATTGGGCCAACCGGCTAACTCAAACATATCCAGGTTAGGAAAATCCGGCTTCGTAGTACAGGCCTCAGGTTTTCCTCACTATGGAAAACAGTATTAACCGGAGCTTTTACAGGCGTAGTGTGTTTTACTAAGGCCCCTGAACGCACCGCCACGCGCCTCTTTACGAGTGCGGGCGTTGCTATAATGCAGTTTCCACTCAGAGAAAAAAACGGCAGATTTTCCACTGAGGTACCTGAACGCACCACGGCACGCTCCCGTGAGAGCGCGCGCTCCGCCATAATGCTGCTTCCTCTTAGAAAGAGGCATTAATCGGAGCTTCTTCTGTCCATGAACGCACCGCGGCCCGCTCTCGAGGGGGGGGCCGTCATAATGCTATTTTCCTCACCATGGAAAACAGCATTTAACCAGAGTTCTTACAGGCGTAGTGTGTTTTACTAAGGCCCCTGAACGCACCGCCACGCGCCTCTTTACGAGTGCGGGCGTTGCTATAATGCAGCCCCTATCACTATAGTGAACAGCATTATTTGGAGTCTTAGCTTCAGGCATAGAATGTTTTCTAACAGAAAAACGTCGGTCATAATGTCCCTGTACCCGCACCGCACTATAACAGTGCTGTCTGCGGTTTATCACTCTCACCTGCGCACTCCCACTAGCCTCCTCCCTAACGGGAGCTATAGCTGGGGCGGCGAATGGGGAATTTGTACAGTCATCAACATGTGCAAGTGTATTGTGGAAACAAAGGACACTCAGACTTGGATACAGATCAACACCATCTTTATTTTAAAAGTTTTGACAGAGATCTGGGCATTAAATAGACAGATAACTCTGCGAAGATGGAGTTCCCCACCCGGGTGCTCTGCTGTTGCAGAGCCTGCCTCGGTTGGGCAGCCCCTCATATGCCGGTATGCCGGTGCCACGGGGTGGGCCGTAGAGGTGGAGGGCGCTGCAGCTACGGGACCCCCGTGCCGGCGCCTCTCCCCCCGCTTCACTGTCGTACTACGCTCCCTCCTCTGCATGGCAACGCGAGGGGGGCACGTAGCGGGGCCTGAGGAGGAGCCAGCGATAGCATGCGGCTAAGCTGGACTCTCTCCTCCTCTAGCCGGCTGACTGGGTGACCGAGGAGACCGACCCAAAGAGCCCCTTCGTGAACACGGGGGCTCCGAGGAGATCTTCTCGGTCCTTTTTAGATAGCGCCGTGAGCCCTGGCCACACGTGACGAGACGCCACTGTGGCCAGGGAAATCATCCGCCCTGCTGCGGTGGCCACGCCATAAATCAGATTACTCATCAGACTAACAGCGTGGTCCGAATAATCGCTCTCGTCCTGAGACGGGAGGGCGGGGGCGTCTGCCTGAGGGTGATCAGGAAGACGCCAACACGCCAAGATTATCGAGGCCTTCATTTTAAATGGCTGCTGCCATGTCGCCTCCACACACCGCCATACCTCTGGCAGCTGGGGCGAAACGAAGGTCGGCTGCGCCGGATGCACCGGGCCATAAACCCCCGATCTCAGGCGGTTTACAGGCCTCGGTGGCAGCGGTGGGGGGAGCGGTAAACCTACACGCTCCGCCGCCAGAGTCATCACCGCTGGGAAATCCATCCGCGCAGAGCTGAGAGTTGGACCTCCGGATAGCGAGGCGTCCTCGTCGTCGATCATCGGAACCGGGGCCGTCTGGCCCCACGGCAGGGAGAACTGGAACGATGTCCACTCGCTTCCCGAATCGCCCATGTCCACGACGTCGAGATCCAGCTCCTCCTCCGACTCCTCCTGCGGGGCGATCTTCTCCAGGAAGTGCTGCCCACGATGCTCCCTCGTGCGCCGCGGGATCGCCTGGCAGGCCGAGCACGCCGGCGTCGAGCCCATACCGTTCATCGCGTGGTCGGGCCCCAAACACGTGAAGCAGAGGGGGTGCGGATCGTTTGGACAATTCGGGCAGGTCCTATGGTCCAGCCATACTCTCTCTCTATTACTTTCACTTCAATACGTCTTACGTCTTCTGTGGAATCACTTCCGCTTAGCTGAAGAGAAAAAGGATGGCAGTCAGGAGGCGAGGCCTCCTTTTATACGGTGTGATGCGGCGCGCTTTCAGGTAGGCCCGCCCTGGGCCGGCTACGTCTATAGAAGTCTCAGTGGGAGAATGCACGCGGGATAAGGTAGTACCCATAGAGTCCAGTAGAGGGCGGAGCCTGTGAGAGATATAACCTGAACAATGTCTAGAGCAGGCATCCTCAAAGTCCGGACTCCGGTCCGGATCCGGACCGAACCACAACTGTCTCTGGACTCTGAGCAAATTATACTTTTCATATGTATTATCTGTATTATCTGTGTTATCTGCGAGACATCGCCACAACGCAACGAGTCAAAATTCTCCGCTATGTCCGCTGCATACAGCGCTCTGCATGTCAGACTGTTCTGCTGTCTGTGTGTGTCTGTCAACGCTTTGGTCCAATCACATTCAGCATCCCGTCAGCGTTTTTTCCCCCTACCAACAGTCTGCGAATCAGAGGCACAGTAGGGCGGGTCTTCGCGGAATGCGGGTGGGAAAAATGCGTGTGTCGTGTCGTCTCTTTCAACTAGTGATGGGAATTATGGCTCTTTGAAGGGAGCCGGATCTTATGGCTCCGTTCCTTTCAAAGAGCCGTTCAAAAGAGCCGTTCAAAAGAGCCGGTTTTTTAAGGTTTCTAGGTTTATCTGCAAAATAATCACCAGGATAATGATTGACTGTATTGCCAGACCTAATGTCAATAATCGGCATTGTAAACATGACACAAGGTGGCGCCATATCCATGTCATCATGTCAGTGAATGTACTTTGAATTTACCCTCTGTATGTGTTAAGTAAATAAAGTTGCCTTGCCTTGAATGAAATTCATGCAACTCTTAATATTAGATACTGTGTTTTTAAGTGGCGATGGAGATTATTTGTTGACCCTGCTTTAAAGGATATTTTGCCTTTACAAATGGTGCGCTTTATCACTGCCTGGGTTTTGGTTGAAGTGCATCCAAATGCTGCTGCGTTTTCGCGTTTGGCTCATTTTCCATCCGAAAAACACGTTGTCTACCTGTCCTGTACCACTTGTTATGACTTCTCTCTCGCGTATTCTGTTAAGACCCACCCCATCTCACTCCTCGTGCTGAAACCTACCAATCAGAGTAGGGGCGGGTCTTCACAGAATACGTTTGGGGAACAAAATCAAGCTTTTTAAAAGGCGAGTGGATGGATGGCAGGCAGTGAGTGCGGACCAACGATTGAACGATAACAAGAACGGCTCTCACCAAGTAGGACTCGGTTCCCCTCGTTCGTACCAAAAAGCCGTTCAAAAGAATCGGCTCGTTCGCGACCGACACATCACTACTTTAAACCTGTCTGAGTCAGAGCGAGAGTTAACAGCTCCTCTAGTTGCATCTGTACTGTAGCTAGTAGCCTAGTTTCACCTACCGGGGTGGCAACTGCCACCCTAAGAATAGGCCTTGCCACCCCAGTTGGCAGCTTTGTTTTGAAAGAAAAGTTGTGGCTCATCTGACATTTATGAGAGAAGGTCTCTAATGTCCGAGTGCAAGTGAATGCAGCACAAGATGCACGTCTTGTAACCCCTCCCCCGTCCCTGGCGCGAGCGTGGAAATATGATTGGCGGAGATTTCATTTGAACGGGACGGCGCAAAACGAGAAGCATTCGGACCCAAGTACTGAAGGAATGAGGTATTTGCGGTCTACAATGACAGAGAAGAGACTGTCAAGTTTGGCTGTGCTCAGCATTGAATCAAAACGCACTAAAGCTGTTGATCTTAATAAGTTTGTGAGGCGTTTTGCTGAACAAAATGGTAATCGCCGCATTCAGCTGTAATAGGCATGTCAACTTGATGCTCTGCTCACGGATGAGCATACAACACTGTTAAGATGATGACCTTACGTGTGTAAATATATTTTTTTCTTTGTGGGGGTCTGCCCCCAAAAAAACAGTTTTAAGTCCTGAGAAAGTAAAATAAGACGGTGTGTAAAACTATACTGCCCAGCCAAAAAAAAAGTAACCACTTTGATTTAACTAGGCCAGTAGGTAAGGACTTTCCACTGGATAATAACTGAAGTATAAAAGAATGCATGACTGAAGTGATGGAGACCATGTTTGAAGGCAAACAAAAAGAGGAAATAACAGGTCAAATCAAGCAAATCCCCCTCTCAGAGTCCACAGCAACCAGAAGAACATAAATACTGGCTGGTGATTTGATGAATCAGCTTTGTGATGGAATAAAAAATGCACAGTGCATTTCCTTAGCTGTGGATGAGTCCACTGACACCACTGCCAATGCTCAGTTGCTGGTGTTTGTGAGTTTTTATGATGAGGCAAAGGGGGAGTTTGTTGAAGATGTGTTGGGCCTGACGAACCTCAGTGGACACACAAGGGGGCAAGACATTTATAAAGCAATAATGGGAATGCTGAATGAAAGAGGGTGCAGCTGCCTTTATTCATAACTGTGCAGCTCACACTGCGACTCTGAGGGATCAAGCACAGACACAATAACAATGAAAACTGCTGCATACAGTTTTAGTTTTTGCAACCTCGTGTTAAGAATCTTGTTGCAATTGTTTAAAAGTTTGAATGACCGTAATAAACGGACCTTTGTCTTATTGAAACAATTTTTTTGGACCTTTAAGATTTGTATTTGAGTACCCCTGGTCTAGAGCCTTTAATATTACTCGGCAAATCTCATCCATACCTGGCGCTGTGATATTGGGATATGGGTAAAGCTTCCCTATAATCTTCCAACTTTTCATCATCCATCCACAACCTTTTGGATGTGTTTGGGAGCCCTTCAAAGTGCCTGGCAGTATCAGGATATCAGCAGCTCTCCTCCTGAGCTGAACACTCTGAAACCCTGTGTCCCTTTCCTGAGTCATCTGGGGGCTGCCAGAACTTTCTTGAGGCGAACAAACAGTCAATCTCATTGGCCTTCCCAATCTCTTGCCTTTATGTCGTTTTTGTTTCAAAATAACCCTGGAACCACCAGGCCCAAAAGGCTAAATAACCTAATCCATTGTCTAGAAGCAAGTTGGCTTCATTGACCCTTTGACCATAACTCTGAGGAGCCACTCCCACAATGTAACTTATCAGCATGGCCCACTTGGTTTCAATACTTCACGAAAAATGTTAATCTTTTAAGATTCTTTACACTGTAAAACCACTCTTGATGAGAAGGAAAAAGTGGCCACCATAATCAAATAAGATGATGTCAATGCCGGGAATTACGAAAAAAATAACTTGCATGGAAGTGATGAAGACTGAGATGAAGATGACTGCAGAAAACAAAGTAGAGCTTAGGGATTTCAGTCTTAGCTAGAGAGAAAGTAATAGTAGGGGCAAGACAGATGAGAAGAGATATATCAGCTGCATAACGGAGAGCTTTGCCAGAACACAGCAGCTTCTCAACACGTCTCTCTGCAGATGGAGACTTCCCAAATGGATGAACTCTGCTTTCCACAACTCTTCAACAAATCCTGCAGGAAGCCTACGCCAGCTCAGTCAGATGTCCTGCTCGCTTACATCCTGCTGTCCTTCATCGCTCTGGTCACCAGGGGCGGACTGGCCATCTGTAGAATCTGGAGAACCACAGAACGGCCGGTCGTCAAGGGCCGTTGACGGCCGGCCGGCCCTATACATTTTTTTTTTTTTAAAAGTCATCATTTAAGTTGCGCTTACGGCCGACAGAGGGCGACAGCGGCCGCTAATGCAGTTGTGTGGTTCTTATCTGTCAAATAATCACACACGAAGAAGAAAAAGACCGGCCACACGAAGGCCCTCGCGCGGAGGGTCCGCCACATTAAAGCTCCCATGTCATGCTTTTCCGGTTATTACCCGTCCCCTTGTGTGTTATGAAGGTTTTTATGCATGTAAACGGTGTGCAGAGTCAAAACCCTCAAAGTACACCCTGTAGCGAGTAAAACTCTAACACAGAAAATACCTCCCCAAAACGCCTCGTTGGAGATACGTCACTGCCCATTTGATTCTTCCGGGTACCGCCTGATGTCATGCGGTACCCGGAACGAAATGGACCAATCCCGAAGAGCTATGGCCACACCAGCAGCGGCGTGTTCCTCCTCCAGAGGTTCGAAGAACCGGCATTTCACAGACGATAGCTTCCAAAACATTGCCCAGTTTGAGGCCGGATATGCACAGCTTGTTTGGACCGTTTGGAGCAGGGGAAGATCTGGGTATACAACCTGTACGTTTGCATTGTTATTTGTGTATTTATCAAACAAGACTGTTTAAATGTGTAAACTGTGTTGGACTGCTAAGCCATTGACACAGTGCTAACTGTGCTAACTAAGTTGCTAGAGTTTCCATATATCAACTCTAATATCAGCAGATGGCCTTGCATACATGTATCTCATAGCAGGAGAATGTCTGCATTCACACACAAAATACCTATTGACAGTATACTCCGGGTGATTTGCCGTGCGGTCAGTCGCGAAACGTAATTACATTATAGCTGGCGTAGCGTGTATGCAACCGATCTAACACACGGAGCTAGAGCTAGATTTGGTCGGAAAAACATTTTTGTGATGCTACGTTGCTAGCGTTTAAATATATCAACTACAATGTCAGCAGATGGCCTTACATGTTTGTCATGGCAGGAGAATGTCTGCAGTCACACACACGGAATACTCATACAGTATAGTCCGGGTGATTTACCGTACATTGTGACAGTACATACATACATGCCAACCTTTCCAAATCCAAAAGAGGTAGGTTTGCGCGCGGCAAATGTGCACGCCCAAATTAGGTAATCAGAACCCCAGTAATTACATGTATAAACCATGTATTTAACATATATATATTGCATCATTTTATGCATTTTTCAGAAAAAGTGGTAGTTTGGTAAACACTAAACAGTGACATCAAAGACATGTTTGGTCTGTAAAATGCCCGAAAAGTAAAAGAATGGGAGATAAATATCCCAAAGTCTCCACATTTTATTATATTTTTAATGTGTTTCTGGTCCTCTTTCAGTTGCATTGTTGGAGAAGCCTGTGACATAAGATTTTCAACGACATAATTACTCTGTAGCTGTGTTAGTTTGACAATAAAGAACCTTGAACCTTGAACCTTGACAGTGTAGATCAGGGGTGCCCAACCTTTTTTGAACCGAGAGCTACTTTTAAAGTTGCCAGTCTGCCGAGATCTACCAGTCCAAATAGAGAGGTGTAGCCATTACTGACAGCCGACTACCAGGTAAATACACACTTCTACTTGTATAAAACTGACCTTTGTACGATTAATACTTCATAAAATACTGCAGATCCTTTATCTTACCTCTTTCTAATCTACACACACACAAGTATTTAACTGAAGTTACACAACAGTGTTGTTGATACAGAGTTGGAGTTTATTCACACATCACATACTACAGTGGGTCATGTTTTCAAGAAACATTGAACAGTGCTGCCACATATGACACAGGAAAAAAAGAAAAGACTGAACCCTTTCTTTGTCATTATATAAAAATAGTGTTGCTACAAAAGTATAAATTAGTTTGACTAATAAGACAACTCAGATCTGAAGCTACACAGGAATCTGCTGCCAGAGTGCAATAAAAAAGACAAAATTAATAGAATCAAACCCTTTTCTTTTTTTTGCATTTTAGTAGAGTATAAAAATAAATGCCTTTAAAATAGGATGCAAGCAACACTAATTTCTGAATTGATAATAGACTATAATCAATTTAAACAGAACAGATCTTAAAGTTTGCATTCTTATACCATTTTGTACAATAATTATAATGAATAAGTTCAAACAAACTAAAACTTACAGCTGATTAATAACGGTATCTAACTTGAGTTTTTATTATATCAAAAACCTGTTGAAATGCTACTGTTATTTTTACTGTCCCCAAAAAGCGTGTCCGCAGCCTCCAGGAATGCTTCTTTCACAACCTCGCCGTCTTTGAAAGACTTCATGTGTTTCGCAAGAACGTGACTAACACGATAAGATGCTATGGTAGCAGCCTTGCTCTTGTTGTTGGGCCTGGTGAAAATGGACTGCTGTGCATTTAGCTGTCCTTTCAGGTCCCTCACCTTTTGGGAGCGTAGGGCAGAATTAGGAGGGAATTCCGTCTCGTAGCGTTTGTGCACTGTTTTGAAATGCCGCTCCTAAATTACCCTTCTTCGATAAAGCCACGCTCGCATTGCAGATGAGACAGATGGACTTTGAATTGGAATAGATACAAAAATAATCATCCTCCCCACTCAGAGTGAAAATTATATATTTTGGGCTCTTTTGCTTCTGCCATAATTGTGGTCTTGTGTGTGCGGACTGCACAGCAGACTAGTGCCCACTGCCCACTGCCCACTGCCTACCAGCCACGCCCCGATACATGGGGTCACGCCAATCACAAAGCTTTGATGCGTTCATGTGCATTATTCTGGCACAGGAAGATTATGTTATAGGACATTAACGATAAAACAGAATATTGTTGTTCTATTTTTAGACACATCTCGCGATCGACTGAAACACAGAGGACTGTTTGTATGATGGGATCACAGACACGCTGCAAACGGTGTCCGCCAAAAGTCGAGTCCAGTGTCTATGTAGTGTCATTTTTATTTGTTATAGTTTGGGAAGATTGAAAATCGGTAGGGAGAGTCAGCTAAATCGGTAGGCGGTAGAAACATGTCAAAAGCGGTAGACTACCGCCCAAATCGGTAGGGTTGGCAGGTATGGTACATATACTGCATGTAGCTAACGAGGCTAGCTGTATGCTAGCGCAAAACAATGTATTCATGCAAGTTATATTGTATGGTAGCAGAATACCCGTATACGATTGCAATTATAAACACGTTATTGCTAGCCTAATATGAACCACTAGCTTTTGTTCATAGTAGTTTTATTACACTGTATTATAGTTGCCTTTCCTCCAAGCTAACGTTCATATCGTGTTAGCTACCAAGGTAAACAAAGCTAGGTTAGCATATTAGCAGGCAAGCTGTTCATTACACAACTACTACTAACGAATCTAAAACAACTAAGTTTCTCTAATATTTTGTGATTTGCATTTGATTTCGTCCAGCCAGATCCTGGCGGACAATCCATGACGGGGACGGGACTTCTACTACTACTGAGGCCTCGTGCTAAAAGGCACCGCACCGGCTGTGCGCAGGCAAGAGGAGGAGGAATGGATGATATACCGTGTGTATATATATGTATATTTATGTTCATTTTGTACATTTCTAAAAATAAAGTTTAATGGAAATACTTAGTAGGCCTATCCTTTCTTCCCTGAATTCATATATTAGCAAACCATGATTTGATTTCTCATCAAACAGTAGTAGTTTATTACAGGTAAAAATAACTTACTCTTTGTTATGTCGGCTCGTAGGCCACAACGGAAAGGCAAGGAGACATACACAAGTTTACAAAACCACGGCACATTTATTGTGGTAAATGCAGAGATAGGTGGTCGAGGGGAGAGGGTCGCTCAGTTCGTCCTTCTGCAGCCGCTTTGGAGAGAGACTCCGGGCCGCTGGGATTAATAGCACCGGCTACGGAGGTGTCCGTGATCGCGCTGATTACCCTCTTCAGCTCCACCCCACCGTAAGCCCTGCAACACACCTGCACAAAGGCCCTGGGGCCGTCACACTCTTCTATAACAACAGTTGTAGGTTCAGTTCGGTTAGTTAGTATAAAATATCAGCTGTACCATTACACTGATGTTCCCCGAAAAAAGCGGGCGGAGCCTCTCTGGTGGTTGACTAATCAGAACAGAGTGGCCGAGCTGACCAATCGGAGCACACTAGGCTCACAGGGAGGGGGGGGGCAAGAGCTCCAACGAGTCGTTTAGTGGAGAAAGTGAATACTGCTGAATACACATGCTTGACAGAGATGCTGTATGCGAAACCAATGTGAGTTTGGAAAATTGCACAGTATAAATCTATTTTAGTATACCTCATAGTGATGTGTCGGTCGCGAACGAGCCGATTCTTTTGAACGGCTCTTTGGTACGAATGAGGGGAACCGAGTCCTACTTGGTGAGAGCCGTTCTTGTTATCGTTCAATCGTTGGTCCGCACTCACTGCCTGCCAAAATTCACTCGCCTTTTAAAAAGCTTGATTTTGTTCCCCAAACGTATTCTGTGAAGATTCGCCCCTACTCTGATTGGTAGGTTTCAGCACGAGGAGTGAGGTGGGGTGGGTCTTAAGGGAATACGCGAGAGAGAGAAGTCATAACAAGTGGTACAGGACAGGTAGACGACTGGTTTTTCGGATGGAAAATGAGCCAAACGCGAAAACGGAGCAGCATTTGGATGCACTTCAACCAAAACCCAGGCAGTGATAAAGCGCACCATTTGTAAAGGCAAAATATCCTTTAAAGCAGGGTCAACAAATAATCTCCATCGCCACTTAAAAACACAGTATCTAATATTAAGAGTTGCATGAATTTCATTCAAGGCAAGGCAACTTTATTGACTTAACACATACAGAGGGTAAATTCAAAGTACATTCACTGACATGATGACATGGATATGGCGCCACCTTGTGTCATGTTTACAATGCCGATTATTGACATTAGGTCTGGCAATACAGTCAATCATTATCCTGGTGATTATTTTGCAGATAAACCTAGAAACCTTAAAAAAACGGCTCTTTTGAACGGCTCTTTTGAACGGCTCTTTGAAAGGAACGGAGCCATAAGATCCGGCTCCCTTCAAAGAACCATAATTCCCATCACTAATACCTCAACAATGTAATTATGATCAGTGGAAATGGCCATGACATGGGCCCTTTAAGTGCTGTTCTAAACCAACGAGTGTGGAGCGGTGTGGAGGGGGAGTGGGTTATCAAGCCCTCAAACAGCGAGTCTGCAGCGGTGCTGACTGGAGACCGGTCTCTACCTGACCGGAGTCACGCTGTGTGTGTCCGTCAGGTAACACGCTGTTTACAAACAGTTCCAGCAAACATCCACTGATAAACTCGCAGGTAATGCATATAAATGATGCATATAAATGTCGCAAATTGACAGACCTTTTTGGCAGCAGCGCTGCTACAAGCACTATCAGCAGCAGCTTAGAACAAGTGCAAGATGATGAAGAGAATGATGAGGGCGCGAGTTCAGATATACAGCCAGCCTCCTGCGTTCATGATGAGAACCACCTCAACTGGCACATACAAGTGCAGGGCAAGAGCAAGAGGTGGGTGAGAATTATCCCTTGAACTCAGTGGCGTTTTCTCCTGGAGGCCAAGGGAAGCCAGGCTTCCCCTGTTTTTTTGGATTGTAGTTATAATTTTAATAAATAAATAAAAACACTTCGTTTAGTTTAGGTAAATATTCTGCCGGCCCATCTCTCCCCCATTCTCATTGAGTATTTTACAAAGAGTGAAACAGCGCCCCTCTAGATGTTATGGTGAAACAGTAGATTGCACTCTGTTGCGAGAGGAGGCTGGCCGAAATTGGCTTCCCTTGGTGAAAAGAAATTGAGGGATTGACCAATCAGATGAGGCTCACGTCATGCCTCACAATCCAACCAAATCGCATCAACTTCAGTTCGTACTGTAACTGTCATCACCGCCGTTAAAAAGTAGCAAGCAACTGAAGCAAGTGCAATTATGGAGGGTGGAGATTTGGATTATTTCATAAAAAATAATTTTACTAAACTTCCGCTACTACAGCAGCAACTCAAAATGAAATCTGATGACAGGCCAATGCCCAAACTGGAGCTGTGTACAGAGAGGAAAAAAGGAGCGAATCTGACGTAAAACTTTAAATAATAAACAGCGGATTTCTAACATTTGACATTTCATGTGGCCGGACTGGGTCAGTTTCCAGGGCTGAATTTTAGTCCCAGTCCGCCCCTGCTGGTCACTGCAGCTCTCAACCTGCTGGTCATCATCTCTATCTCCCACTTCAGGCACAGACAAACTTTCAGCTTAAGCTTGTATATGTTCATGATTGAAAAGTAACAGGATTTAGCCATGCATTCCTTTTAATTAATGTTTCAGATAATAGTTGTTCTGTTTTAAATGATAACATATTCAAACCTGACGTTGTGTGGCAAAATAGTTAAAGCAGACACTCAACAATAAATGCATATTCATTCAAATGCCTTTTTTTGTGTTTTACTGCTGTTTGTTGTTACAAGCTATTGTTGATAATCTTATTTATGATGATATTCTTCCTTTCCAGGCAGCTCCACACCCCCACTAACCTCCTCATCCTCTCTCTGGCTGTCTCAGACTTCCTTGTGGGCCTCATTTTGATGCCTGTTAAAATCCTTTTAACAGAGGCTTGCTGGTACTTGGGTGACCAGAGGCCTGTACTACGAAGCTGGTTCAACTTAACCTGGATATGTTGGAGTTAGCCGGTTGGCCTAAGCCAAAACATACGCGCTGGCGCTAAGCTGTACTACGACGCCGGTTATCAAGTGGATCGCTCAAGCCAGCCGTGTCCTATCTAGTTAGGTGCGCGTTCACATGAAAGGGGTGGTATTTGGAGCATTCGACCAATCTCAAACACGGACAACCGTACTGACAGCGCAGCGTCATACTTCCTGAATGAAAAGTGAACTTTAATATTAGTCAAATATGAAGAAGTTAAACTTTAAACATCCATGTCTTAAACACTTTATCCAGGATAAAAGCCACATAGCTGCTTGAATGCGTACATTAACAGGTTTATGAAATCACTGCCCCGTCCAAGACACGAGTGGATATGACTTTAATTAGGAGAATTTGACTGGAGTGTTTCGTCAATTTAATGTGTTGCTTAAAATAATACTTCTGCATACAGTATGTGACACTGTGAGTGTTGCACGGCCAGATACGGCTCAGCTGACTCAGATAAGGAAATATATGATACATTATGATGTGATATGAATGATAATGGCACACATCGACGTCTGCACTCACAGTGCCGCGGACTGTACTTAATGTTACTCTGATCCGGTTACTTATGTCGTGGCAGATATTTAAGTAAGCTTTCTTAACGCTAATATTATAATAGTCAGATTGCTCTGAAGATGGGAGGGGATATTCTATTAATTTTCACGTTCACACAGTCAGTTGATTTTGGCCGGCTGTCTTTCCTGCAACGGCAGTTTTTCTGTCTTTCCTCTATCCTGTAATATGAATTGATAGCTTTAAACTCCGCACACGGAGCTCTGATTGGTCAGCAGGCGGTGCTTTCACTGAGTTGATCTCTTAGCCTGCAACCTAACCTGCTCCGGAGCAGGTTTGCCGCTCAGCATAAGTTACCATGGAAATCTAGCCTGCTAAAAAGAGAACCAGCGTCGTAGGACCGGAAAGCCCGAGATTTCCCTGAATTTAGCCGGCTAAGAGAAAATCCAGCTTCGTAGTACAGGCCTCTGATGTGTGCTCTGTATTGTATTATTACTTTTATCATTACCTCTTCTACGGTTGAAAACATGGTGCTCATATCCATTGATCGTTATTTGGCTATTTGTGACCCTCTACATTACACCATCAGAGTTACTGTGAACAGAACAAAAATCTGCATCTGTCTTTGTTGGATTTGCTCTGTTATCTATAATTGTCTCATTTTAAAGGACTTTCTGAGACAACCTGATTCACATAATTCTTGCCATGGAGAGTGTGTAGTTGTCCTTAACAATATCACAGGAGCAGTTGACTTTGTCGTTACCTTTATTTCCCCCATTACTGTTATCATAGTTCTGTATATGAGAGTGTTTGTGGTGGCTGTGTCTCAGGCTCGAGCCATGCGATCTCATGTTATCGCTGTCACTATGCAACTTTCAGTTGGTGTTACTGTTAAGAAATCTGAGATGAAAGCAGCCAGGACTCTTGGTGTTGTTGTCCTTGTGTTTCTAATATGTTTTTTTCCATATTACACTCCATCCCTTATAGGTGAGGATATTGCACATAGTAGTTCAACCTCACTCATTGTACTCTGGTTGCTGTATTTTAACTCTTGTCTGAACCCATTGATTTATGCCTCGTTATACCCCTGGTTTAGAAAAGCTATCAAGCTCATTGTTACCCTTAAGATACTTACGTCTTACTCGTGTGATTCTAAAATACTGTAATGACGGGCTGGGTTTGAGATATATTCTAAAAAACCTCTGTTCAGATGGACATATTTTTGCTATTGTTGCTGAGTCAGAATGCAATGTTTAATGGCTGAAGAAAGATTAGACATTATTTAATGTAGTAAAACATATGTAACTAAAAGATATTAAATAATTGAATACAAAATAAAACTGGAAAATATTACATTGTGTGGAAGAAGTTGTAGTTTTTGACCTGTGTTGACTTCAGTTTGACCAGTATTCTGGTAATGATATGTTCAATTGTTAATTTATTTTGTGTGTGCGTGTGTGCGTGTGTGCGTGCGTGTGTGCGTGTGTGCGTGTGTGTGTGTGTGTGTGTGTGTGTGTGGTGTGTGTGTGTGTGTGTGTGTGTGTGTGTGTGTGTGTGTGCGTGCGTGCGTGCGTGCGTGCGTGCGTGCGTGCGTGCGTGCGTGCGTGCGTGCGTGCGTGCGTGCGTGCGTGCGTGCGTGCGTGTGTGTGAGCGAGAGAGAGAAAAAGGAGAGAAGGTTTTACTGACACATAACAGATTTGGTTCTCCAACACACTGACGATACAATATAACAAGAACAAAAATAAATCTTGTTGAGTGCTAACAATCTAAACCTCACGCGTGGCGTTTCACTGTCGGGGGGAGCGTGTATGTAATTACATTGCAAATACTGACTTGAGCCCCACCACTATGGGTTAGCCCTACCATAGATTACCCAACAAAAATACTCTGGAGCCGCAACTGCCGACCCGTATTACGCATGCGCAGATCTAAGATCCAGTAGAAATGATAAAAAAGTAAAAGTCTGCTGCTTATTGTTCTACTAGGCCAAAATAGAGTCAAAGAGTATATGAAAGTGAGAGTGTGTTAATTAATATATTTGGCAGTTTGGAGTAAGTCTGTAGATTTGTTTGTGTGTGTGTGTTTCATGTATAGGCCTCTCACGATAATTAATTTTGTTGGATACATTTTCCCGGAAATTATTGCGATAAACGATAATATTGTCGACACTGCATGAACCACCGTTTGGAACTGGCTGTATCTGATGCTGTGGATGAGGTTCAGGCAGTCAACCACTTCAAAGTGTTCCTAGAGAAGATCCACAATCTCTACAGTCAGTCCAATAAAAATTCACGAGAGCTTCTGGAAGCAGCACAAGAAGTGGGCTCGCAAGTCCTGAAAATTGGCAGAGTTTTAAGTACGCGATGGGTGGCCAGCAGTTTCCGTTCTGTAAAGGCTGTGTGGACATCATATGAAGCACTCAATAGACACTTTGAAAATGCTGCAGGTGACCAAACAAGAAGCAGCAAAGAGAGACAAACTTATAGAGGCCTGGCACGTCGAATGCAAAGCAAGGAATTCCTGTGTGACCTCGGACTCATGTTTGATGCACTGTCTGAACTTGCAAACCTGTCTCAGCAACTCCAGGCCCATTCTGTCACACTCTTGAGAGCAGACCATCTTCTAAAGCGCACCATCAGAGTGCTGGCATCATTCAAAGATACCCAAGGAGAGAAATTAGAGGAGGCACTGACTGCACAAGCTTTGGGACATTTAGGATCTGTTCCCTTGGAGTCAAATGCAAAGCTCACACCAATCAATGCAAAACAATTCCTACAAAGTCTGATCAACAACTTGGAGAAGCGCCTCTCATTTGATGGTGAAATGCTTCATGATCTCAGTGTTCTGGATACAGGCAACTGGCCATCAACCCCTGGCATACGGCATGGTGAGGCACAAGTGAAACGACTCTGCAGGCGGTTCAATCTTGGTGAAGAGCAAGCAGTTAATGGTATGAGAGATTTCCTTGAGCACCCAGACAGTGAGCCTGAAAGCTTAAAGCCACTCATACAATGCATGAAGACCTTCCCTTGCAGCACTGCTGAGTGTGAAAGGGGCTTCAGTCTCATGAACAATATATGCACAGACAAGAGATTGACACTGTTGTTGTCAAATGTAAGTAATTTGATGATGATCAGCATCAATGGGCCCCCTGTAACACTTTTTGAGCCAAGGAAGTATGTCACAACATGGCTGAGAAGCCATCGCTCTGCCACGCAAGCAAGGAGGCAATGCACACCTCAGATGCCTGAGTACAAACATATCTGGAAAGCTCTGTAGACGACCAGACTATGTCTAGAAGTGTTCCATCCTTTTTTCAGGGCTTGTGGACTAACACAGTGAACCCAGTATGGACATGTTGAGTGCTTTTTCAACCCTCATTTATTGAGGTGAAGCTTATTTGTTCATTTGTTTCTTGTTTGAAGCTAATTTGTCTTGTAGCACTTCAAGGATGTTTGCTTGTTCATTTAAGCTGATACAGTACATAGTTTGACAATGATTTATGGAAGATAATAGGGCTGAACAAGTTTGAATAAATATCTAATGCATTGAAAAATATGTTTAAAATTATTATTGTGTGATATTTGTGCAGATCTATGTGAAACAAAGATGTTTTTTTAAGTGTAGAATATGATGTGTGGGTCAGGACATCTGTAGCATGACCATATTTATTGTATATTACTTGAAAATTGCAGTAGGCCATATTGAGATTTTGATAAAAATGTAGATTAATTGTTCAACCCTAGAAGATAAGTGGGCTTTTTCCATCATTGTTCATTCTTTTATTTTTGTATTTTTGTATTGTTAATGTCACTGGCAGTTAAAAGTCACATAAAAATGCTTATAATACATTGACATGTTGATAACACATAACCAGTCTCAAGACTAGTCTATGCATTAGTGAGTGTGATGGTGTTCATGAGGTGTTGCTTCGAGACAGGTGTCGCTCCGCGATGCGTCGCTCTAGGATGGATGAGTACAATTATTACAGTATACCCACTACAAAAAAGTAGACTACACCACTGCGCTAGCGATCTTCTCTACTTCATGCTATCTGCACAAATGGTTGACATTAAACATTAAAACGACCAGGCAGTTCAGAGAGAATCAAAGGAAGGCAGGCAGGCAGCTTTGCATGACATTCTTCAGGACGTGTTTCATTGTGGTGATAGTGAGTAGTCAATCGTTGTGTTGACAAGACAGTAGTGACGGCCATCTTGGTGACGTGTGTTGTTGTGCGAGACCAGAGATGTAGTTCATTGAGCGTTTCACACAAACAAATGTGTTACTTCACAGTTTTACGACACATTTTTTTTTTTTTTACTTGCAAAATTATCTTTTAAATTGACAAACAACATATGTGTAATTCGTGGCACAATTCAAACGGGGTCGAAAGATAATCTTTCTCTCTCCATTGACTTCAATACATAATTTTTCCGAAATAAAGTCCCATGGAGGTCCACCGGAAGGGGAGGGACTTCGCCACTCTATTAGCAGCTAATGAAAACTCAGTTTTTGACATAAAAATTGAATTATGGATCATCAATAATTGTTTCAAAGTGACAGACACATTGGATTAACCTATGGATTAACCTTCAGCCGCGTTTTTCTCGTTTTTGATCAGAATTGTTATTCTGCAAAAGGTGAGCATATCTCCGTGTTTTGCTACCTAAAGCTACGTCGTGTGATGTCTGTATTTGCTTCCCCTGTCGCGAGTTCTGATCACTCATTGATGATACTTATATTTCTAGAATCTGTGGAATCTCAGTTTGTTAGCATAAGCTTGTTTGTGCATATCCGATAAGTATATCGATTGATTTATACCTAGAGTGCGTTAGCATTTTTTCGCTCAGGGCTCATTTAGACGCTTCTTGTGAGACTTGTGTTTTGTTTCGGTAAACATGGTTCATATCATCAGTTAGCTGCGTTTCCTCTGAGTAGGACACATGAATAGATTATTACATTTTAAGAAGCCCTGAGACACAGTTTCGTGAGAAAAAAAACGGGGGAAAAAAGCCCCTTAACAGGTTAAATGGGAATTAAATCATTTTAAGTAATTTTGAGTGTTCCCAAAGCCCCGGTGTTCTGCAGTTTGTGTGGGCCTACTGTACTGTTGCACAGTTTATGCTGTAGAAACTATGTCCAGGACAAGGTGTTTGGAAGTTTTTGAAGATTCATAGCCAACCACACTGAAGATTATGGAGGTATTGATTGGTCTTCTCATATTTGTAAGCCTCAAATTGTCCTTCCCCCCCCCCCTCTAACATCACCAGAAGTAATAATTTAGGGGGTCTTTTCTCAAAACAATTTACCGGGGGAGCATCCCCCCGGACCCCCCTAGTATTGTTTGGTCACCATTTCCACAGCCCCACCTAAAATATTTTCCACCAGCCGCCACTGCTTGACTGTATAAATGAGCTCAGGGTTTGTGTGGCACTTCCTCCAAGCCCCCAGGAAGTGTGCCGGACTCAGATGAAAATATTCGTGGTGGCCAAACGGCGGTACTACACTTCCGTTTGGTTGCCAGGCCCGGAAACACTTTTTCCCATTGACTTACATGGGGAAAGAGTGGTCTGTAAATCGTTGGATAATTTTTTTTAAACAAAATAAACTACCCAGTATGAACACTTGTATAGCCCTTATTAAAAACATTTGTTCCTCAAGTTGTGCTAATAACGTTATTCTGAGAGTTATTTCCCTCTGCAAAAGTGCCCCAGTTCTGATTGGCTGGGCGAATTGCCGTAAAACTCTGAAATGATTTGTAGAGCCGCCATCTTATTTGCTCGCTACAAAAACCCAGCGCACCAACGGAGAGTAGTTTGTTTTGAAAGCAGTTATGGCAAGCATCAAGAAATAATCGAAGCGGTGGAGTGATGAGGAGGTGTCGGCGCTTCTGGAAATCTACGCCGAGGACGCGACCCAGGGAATGCTACTGAAGCCAGTTCAGTAGCTTTCACTCGACCTGGGAATCGTGCACAGCGCCACGGCATACCGGCTAAAAATAAAGAAACTCAGGCAGGACTACAAACAAATTAAAGACTATTATAACAAGAGTGGTAACGACCGGAAGACCAGTAAATGGTACGAGCGCTTGGATGCTCTGCTAGGCCACAGACCTTTTCTCCCGGACAGCATCGACCTTCGATTCGGGCACGATGGTGTGGGAGGCCGCTCAAACTGTGGATTCAGTGGCCAACGATGACGACCACGACGAAGGTAAAATCAACTACATGCACTGGGGTTTTAATCTGCACAATAATGGTCTCAGATGTACTTTTATTTGCTCAGTAGATCAAGCTAGCCATGCTAGGCTGAACTGGCTAACACCGGCCCCGAGCTAGCTAATAACATCTAGCTAGCTAGATATTCTCGGCCGCTATGAAAACGTTTTGACTTGTGAATAACTGTGCAGCGAGCTTTGCCTTCAAGATCACAGCGCTTGCTCGTCCCCCTTACCAGCAACCAAACGCAAAGGTACACACACTGTAACTTTGTCTTGAAAGAACGTTACGCATCGAACTGATGTTCACAATCATGTTTATTTCCTTCTTGGTACAATTATGAAACAGCGTGAAAACGTATTCGCCTAGGCCGGCATTTACAAATGTTCGCGCCTTTTTACTCTCTCACAAACATTGTAAACATCCGGGCTAGAGGTCACATGACTTCCGGTAAGAAAACTTGCCTCAACATTCTTCAAAAATACAAAACAATAAAGAAGGGCACTTTGAGCGGCAGCTACACACACACACACACACACACACACACACACACACACACACACACACACACACACACACACACACACTCAGTATACACTCATATATATTTTATGCTATTTGCTCCTATATTATCTTCTACTATACACCTCCATTGTGTACACTCAGTGTGTGTGTATGTATATATATATATATATATATTTTATGCTATTTGATCCTATAATCATATATACATCTATATATACATGTATATATACATGTATATATATACATATACATATATATATATATACATATACATATATATATATATATATATATATATACATATACATATATATATACATATATACATATATATTAGGGCTGTCAGTCGATTCAAATATTTTATCGCGATTAATCGCATGATTGTCCATAGTTAATCGCGATTAATCGCAAATTAATCGCACATTTTTTATCTGTTCTAAATGTACCTTAGAGGGATATTTTTCAGTTTTCAATACTCATATCAACATATGAGTGGACAAATATGCTTTATATGTTTGTTTATTATCATTTGAACAATGACAAATATTCTCATGAATATTAAACACAACAACCTCTGACATTACAAATATTCGCCTCAATTCAACCTGGAACCTCTCTCATACAATAATACAATACTGTGTGTGTGTGTGTGTGTGTGTGTGTGTGTGTGTGTGTGTGTGTGTGTGTGTGTGTGTGTGTGTGTGTGTGTGTGTGTGTGTGTGTGTGTGTGAGAATGTGGAGACACTGTGATGGATCGTTGGAGCTATGTGCAGCTCAAGGCATATATGCTCGAACGGGAGCTGCCTGGACGCGGCTATCATGTTGCGCGCACTATCCGTGCTGAGTGTGCTGACTTTTCGTACAATGTCCCACTGTCTGGCTACCTGCATAAAGTCAAGTGCTCGGCGCAGTTGTCGGCGAAATGTCGCTCCTCTGTTTTCATTGAAACAGCTCCTTATATCCGTTAGCGCAGCTAGCTAGCACCAGATGCTAACAACAACAACAACAAGTATGGTGTGCCTCGCTCGCGAGTCGCGCCACACATACACACACCCTCCCGGTCCTCCCGATGGCCAGTCCGGGCCTGCCGGTGAGCGTGGAAGTGTGGTCTGCCACAAGCGGGCGGCAGGAGCGGGGCTGTCAGCATCAGCTTGTAGATGGTATTTTAAACTCGATGCGCTCTGAAACTACGGGGCGGCCGAGGACAAAAAATACACATGCGTTAATCGCGTTAAAATAATTAGTGGCGTTAATTTTTTTTTGCGTTAACGCGTTATTAACGCGTTAACTTGACAGCCCTAATATATATATATATATATATATATATATATGTACAGTGGCGGCCGGTCCATAGGGGCGCTAGGGGCGCCGCCCCACCTCTTCTCATATTAAAAAATAAAAATAAAAAATATATTTAAAAAAATATATATATTTTTATTTTTATTTTTAATGAACAAGGTAAATATTATATAATTAGTATCAGTAAAATGTATAATCTACAATAAAATCTCGTTTAAAATTGTGTTACGATGTCTAAAGTTACTGATAAGTCACATGTTTCCTGCCTGGCCTTGCCCGTGTACCTTCTCTCGTCTGGGGCGCTAAGAGAGGAGCCCTCAACCAGTGCAGCAGCAGCCACTAGCAGCTGACTGTTGCTATCTGTAACGTGTAAACTATGCCGCGAAAACATAATTTCAGCCAATCAGCGTCGTCAAATATGACGGTCACCGGGCGCCAATGTCAGCGCCCCGTGCAGTCTGTGAGTAGTTTGGACAGTGACTCGTATCCGGTTGACGCAGTAGTTGATGAGGATGGCTTCGTGTGCAGGTGGAGTCTCCGGACCTCGGTCCCCGCCTAATTCTGTTCAAGAGCTAATCTACAATCCTTTCGAAAGGAGAAGTTTGGCAGATAAATTGTTGCTTAAAGACCTTGGACCGGACCAACCCGATTTGAATATATCGCAGCAATCTCGTGAAAAAGACAAAACTTATACACGAGGCTTCGCAAGTAGCTGGTACACAAAAAAGGCTTGGTTAGCTGGATGCAAACAGGTAAATGCTGTCTTTTGTTTCCCATGCTTGCTCTTCAAACAGCCGGGGACAGATACGATGTGCCCGTGGACTGTGATGGGAGTACATGATATGAAGCATTTGTCCGAAAGAATTAAAAAGCACGAGTGCACGAAGGCACACATGACAAACACCTTTAAGCTAGCCATGCTAGGCAAAGCTAACATAGCCGCACAGCTAGATCAAGGGTACAAGATGTCGGTGAAAAAGCACAATGAAGAAGTGGACACGAATAGGCACGTCTTGTCTAAAATAATTGATTGTGTGAAATTTTGTGGGGGCTTTGACCTGGCTTTGCGTGGCCACGACGAGACTGACACATCCGACAACCCCGGCGTTTTTCTGGGTTTAGTTAATCTACTGGCCTCGTTAGATAGCGTGTTGGAGGATCACCTTAAAACGGCTACGGTTTTCAAAGGCACCTCAAAGACGGTGCAAAATGAACTTTTGGACTGCATGTTATCAGTTTGTAAAGACTACATTCTGGAGGAAGTAAAAAATGCCAGTTATTTAGCTATTCAGGCGGATGAGACAACTGACATTTCCACCCACTGCCAGTTATGGCGCGTTTCCACTACACGGCCTCGCTCGGCCCCGCTCGGTATGGCTGGGCCTCGTTAGGACTGGCTCACTTTATGGCGCATTTCCATTACAGTTTAGGAACTGGGGCAGTATCTATAGTAACGCAGTGTAGGCGGAGCCGTGACGTGATCTTCAGAGGACCCCAGAAAAACAACACAGCCGTTAGCTGTTAGCACTCAGAGCTCACAGCTCCTCATATATGTTCAGAAACTAGACAAAAGTTAAACAAGTACAAACCACAGACTGCCTGTGTCATGGTGAATACAGTCGCTGCTTTATTTATGTCTGTATAGGCCGTTGTTGTGAGTGTGGACGGTCGGAGCATATACTGCGTTAGCTTAGCCAATCTCCATTTAGAAAACAAGCATTTTAAAAGGTTTTTCGCCTGCCGTCTGTCTGCAGACTTGACAAAGCATTAATTCATGGTTTTTACTAACCGGTATCAGTATGTTGTTACTTCGGCATCATTTTGAAACGTGTATTACAATTAAATCACGGTCAAATATGTCCATCTTGTTGTAGTTGTAGCCCCCTTGCCAGCGACGCTCTCTCTAGTTTAGCATACTCAGCCCGACTCAGCCTCGTTGTCTCTGGCCCTGGACCCACGATTTTATGAGGCCAGAAAAACTGTGAATTAGGACCCGCCGGCCGGTACTAGGCCAAGTGGAAACGCAACCAAAGACGGGCCGCTGACGTCACAGCCCTCTTAAACCGGGCTGCGCGCTGTAGTGGAAACGCGCCATTAGTGCTTGTGCTACGCTACATCGACCCGCATAACAACGTCCAGGAGCGTTTTTTTGAGTTCATTCCTCTTCAGAATGCGAATGCTGACACAGTTGCCACCGCGCTGATGGAGAGGCTGGGCACTATCCTCCCCGATGGACAACAGGGCAAACTAATCGCCCAAGCCTATGACGGTGCAGCGGTGATGAGGGGAGCTAAAGGTGGAGTTCAGCGGAAAGTGAAGGATGTGTACAGTAGTGCGCACTACATCCACTGCTATGCGCATCAGCTGAACCTAATTATGCAGCAGGCAACATCCCACATCCCCAAGATAAGAACATTTTTTTCAGACCTTGGTGGATTTGCTGCATTTTTCTCCAGGTCATTCAAGCGAACTGCGATCCTGGATCAAGTGGTGGCACACAGACTTCCTGGCACTTCCACAACAAGATGGAACTTTCACAGTCGTGCTGTTAACACTGTATATGAGCACAAGGAGAACATCCTGAGGTGTTTCCAGACAATCAGAGACTCAGGTGACTTTGATCCCATAACAGTGAGAGAAGCCGGGGGCTTTGTGCGAATGATGGAAGATGAAGTTTTTTGCTTTTTCCTGACATTGTTCCACAAGATCATGCCACATGTAGACATGCTGTTTAGCCAACTGCAGAAGAGGAACATCGACTCTGTCTACATCACAGGACTCATCAAGAGGTTCACCAGCAGCATACAAACAATCAGGTAAATCATTATTTACAATGGCTGAGATGTGCTTATTATAGGAAATCTGTGAAACCTAAATGTGATTTAGCTGAACACAATAGACCAACTCACACATACTTGTTTAAATATCTTAAACGGGCTTACTGGAAATGTATATATTATATAACGTTTATAAGGTGTATCTCTGACTACTATTTCAAATAGTCAAGTTAATTTGTCAATTCTTGCCACAATGAGTAATTGTACATGGTTACTTGTGGTTTGGATCAGGGACTCCATTCCTTCTGGTGAAAGCAGTGGATCTCAGCAGCTGCCCACAAAGAAACGGAGGGGACTTGGACATGAAGAGCAACAGCTGTTGGCTAGAGAGGTAAGCAGTAATAGGAACGTGTTCTATGACTAAAAGCTCCTTTCATAATATAGGTCATTTCATATAACAATAATGATACATTTCACAAGAAAGCCCATTTTCTGTAAATTAAATAAATAGGTAGGCTAGTTAAAATATCCACATGGAAAGGCCTATTGCTTATTACATTCTGAATTGTATGCACTTAACAAGGCCTAAACTGCAAAAAGTGTCCCACAGTCTCTACATTTCAAAGGGGATCAAGACAGATCAGAAAAGGTTTAGGCTTCCAGAAGCAACCACAGTGGACAGAAAGGGCCCAACAATAAATGAATGAAGTGTAAACATAGTCATTAAATGTATATATTGTAGTGACTTAATTTTAAACAGTAATATTGTTCTGTTGATGCTCAGATAGATGTCCTGTTATTCTGATAGGTTCCATTCACAAGAAAGCTCTTTGTTTGTTACACATCTTATAGGGGACACTAATGACATTATGACTGATAGATGTGAAAAGGTGATTCTGTTATTTATTATGTCTTGATTTTTTCATTGTGCATTATTTCATAGGTATGTGATACCATACTGAGTCACGCAAAGGAGAGATTTTCCTTCACCAAACACCTAATCAGCTCCACCCTCCTGCAAGGAGACCTGTTCCAGCAGCACAGCCGAACATTCCCTGAAGCAGCGCTGGAAACAACTGTGGAGGCCTACCCTCTACTGGACAAGGCAAAGCTCAAGACGGAACTGTCCCTCGTCTATGACAATGACCAGTTCAGGGCTTGCAGTGGTGCTGTTACTCTGCTCCAGTTCTTCATTGACAATAATCTGCAGGAGACATTCACAGAGACTGTCAGTCTTCTGAAGGTTCTTGTAACCACACCCATGGCTACGGCTGAGGCAGAGAGGTGCTTTTCCACTCTGAAAAGGATAAAGACTTTCTTGAGGAACAGCATGACACAGGATCGCCTGAATGCTCTGGCTATGCTGTCAATTGAGAAAAAACTCATTAGGAGCATTCCTGACTTCAACACCAGAGTCATTGAGAGGTTTGCCACTCAGAAGGAGAGAAGGGCAAAATTCCTCTACAAATAGACACACACACACACACACACACACACACACACACACACACACACACACACACACACACACACACACACACACACAAGCTCTCGCAGCAAACACAGATGGCCGACCCTTAAAAAAATGCGTTTCATTAGAGAGACAATTAAACGGCCGCAGAATGTTGTGAAGTTACTTTTGGATACCTAAGATGTTTTGTTCAACCACAAAGTCCAGGAACATGAGTACTGTTTGGAAACCTGTTGCGTTCGACTCATTTTCCCCAGAGGAACAGTTGTTTCTTGTTTCCTTTTGTTTTTGTCTTTTTTCTGCCTGTTGCACATTTTGTTATTCAAAGCAGTAAAAAAGGTGCTATCGGCCAATAAGCTGGATATCACTTTATATGTAGAGAGGAGGTTTCCCATGGTTGTTAGAAGTTTATTAATAAGTGGGCATTTATCACAGAAGTGATTGTTCTGTCTCCACGTTTGTTGCATTGTCTGTGATGTATTTTCCAACGGTTATAGCTCCTGTCCTGTCCCAGCAACACTACACGGTTTGCAGCTCCACCACATTTTTGGTTTATCTTCGGTGTCGCTTAAAATCTGCTTCCCATCGGACTAAAACCTCCACGTAATCTGAAGACAGATACTTGAAGTTATTTAAACCTTTTGCAAACTTTATGTTCTTTCTTGCTCTAGCCTTGCCAGTTACATTGTACATAACACATATATTATCATTATGCTAACTGGTTGTTCGTGTTAGACGATGTAGCTTTTTCATTTCTGAGTTATTGCTATATGTAAATAAGCCTGTTTGTAAATAATCCTCAGAGAAACAAAGAAAAAACACAATTTATGACATTTTGTGCTGTGGTTATTTTTTTTAAATTGCATTTATTCACAGTTCAGTTTGAAATGCTGTAGTGACTTGTATTGAACCACTTAAATATTTATAATTAATGCTACTGAAAAGATGCTATTAATTTTATATCCCACATGCAGTTCACTGTAAAGCCACTTGGTGGAGGTGTTGGTTCATAAAACATGAACAGTTTTAAGAAAGAAAAAAACTGACCAGTTCTGAGAACACAAATTCCTGGTAAAGTAGTAGATGTTCAGGTTGATAAATAATATTTTCCACCCTGAAGATTATGGAGGTATTGATCAGTCTTCTCATATTTTTAAGCCTCGATTTCTCCTTTCCCCCCCCCTCTAACATCACCAGAAGTCATAATTTAAGGGGTCATTTCTCGAAAAAAATGTCCAGGGGGGGAACCCCCCGGACCCCCCAGGTAGGTCACTTCCGGTACGTCAAGAGCCCCACCAAAAAAAAGACCACCGGCCGCCACTGTATATGTATATATATGTATATATATGTATATGTATATATATGTATATATATATATATATGTATATATATACATACATATACATATATATATATATATATAGTGCAATAATTCTTTCATGCTAAATGAAGCTCTGTTGCTTGGATATCACTACACTGTTAAAAAGGATATTGGATTTTAGTCAGATGGGCAAATGTTATCATGCTGAGTGAACCCACTGCCCATTACAACACATTAAGACGAGTTACAAAATCTTCAACTTGAAAAATATTTGTAAACTCTGAATAATCCGTTGCATTAAATTGATAACATCCGTCAGCCTCGGCATTGTATGTAACACGCATGCGCCTGCAATATGACGTCACACGCTCACGCAGTGTCCCAAAACTGAAATTAATTTGAAGTTGGCTGCCATCTTTCTTCCTCGCTCAGAGCCCGGACTGGAGTTATCAAGTAAGTACATTCAAATGTAATCTAGTTCATCAGCAGACAATGCAAATTAATCCTCTAACGTTAGTCTCTGTCTCAGACTGTCTGTCGCCACAATTTTTGATGCATATTTCATATTTAACGTTAGTTAGTTTTAGGAAAAACAGCATGTTAGCGAGCTAGCTAGCTAGCTAGCCGTGGGTTGGAAATTAAGAGCTGCCCGAGTGAAATAGCGAGTATTTGAAGGAGGGTTGAGCCTAAAACTCGGCTGAAATTAGTATCCGGTACGGATAATGTACTTTTCACGAGTAAAAGTATTTTTTACGAGTAAAAAGTCGAAAGCGCAAGCACACACACGTGCAGTGATGCCAATTTAGCACTTTTGTTGCTAGCCCGATTGCCCCGGACACGCGGGCTGACGCAGCATCTTGTAACAAACACCGTTCCAGGGCTTGTTAACATTTAACAACCTATTAATGTGTCATACCCACTTAACGGGAAGAAACTCAGCTAAAGACGATAATAACAGGGTGCGTAGGGTGCTGGAAATCCTTGAAAATGCTTGAAATTGTATGAGGTGTTTTCAAGGTTTGAAAAGTGCTTGCATTTTGGGAATGGTGCTTGAATTTGGGATAAAGTGCTTTAAATTGTAAATGCTTTATTTCAATTTTTAGATTAAAAGAAAATAAAGAAGTCGGAGCGCGCTTAATTGCTTCGCTTTTACATAAAACAGCTCCGCTCCAAACTTCCCGCGCTATGCGCGTGACCTGCAAGTGTTTGTTTTACGTGTGACCTGGGCATTCTGATGAGAGTGATAGATGACAGTATGCCAGGAGGTTGCAGTTTCAACGAGCGTTGGCTAGCAGAAGACAAATACAAGCCATGGCTAAGACGAGGGTCAAGCCCACGAGTAGCCTCCTGCAAAGTTTGCAAAAAATAAGATGGGAGAGTGCGCTGACGGGCCACATGAAAGGTATGCCGTCGTAGAGCATTTTAGATTAGGCTAACGTGAATGTTACGTTTGTTTAAGCTAACGTTAGCAAGCTGAATAGCGAACTCGATGAGGGATAATAATAATTGCAGGGGACAAACAGTTACAGAGTTACAGTCGCCATCCTGTGGTGTTCAGAGGGTGAACCACTCACTGTTGTAATTCAACCCAGTCTCACGGCATTTCGTGTTTTAGTCACGAAATATAATCTATTGATTCGACACAGAGCGATTTAAAAAGCAATGTATTTCTACTGGTAGTATGTTTCGTGCCTAAACCAAATGTGACTTGCTCTATCGAAATCAGTCACATTGACCCGAACTTCCCGAAGACACATTTTCGTTTGTATTACTGGTCTGGGGGAAGCTCGCGAGTGTGTGTGTTTGTGTATTTTTGCGTTTGTATGTAGGCCTATTGTGTTTGTGTACCGGGGAAACACTCACAAGAAACACCGGCTGTTGTTATGCTTGTTCTGATGTTAAATTACTCGGTTCTCCGCTTGTAATTATGCTGTTACAAGCTTCAAAGTTGTATTTATCATCTGAATTTGCTGAAACAAGTTTAATATTCTGAAAGCCAATACTTTGTTTATTTGAAAACAAACTGTCCCGGACCCTGTCGTGTTATCTTTGATTACTATACGCCTTTACTTCATAATTTCAGCCGGAGGGAGGGGGAGCGGCGCTGCGGAAGAGCAGGGTGCGATTTGACCGCGTCGCTATGGTTGATACTTTTAGAAACAGGCTTTAATATAACATCTTGAAGTATTATACAAGTAAAACTACATTTAGCTTTAATCCCATGTAATTGTAGAATGAACACAGTCTTCCTTTGAAGATTTATAAGTCAGGTGTCTTCAGTAGTCAACATTACCTACAAATCATTGTACACATTTGTAAATATTATTTTCCACTTGTTACAATTGTGAGTCTATTTGTATGCAGCTCTGCGTGATTTTGTGGCTACAATTCAGGCTAATACGCTACCAGAGGTGGAATAAGTACTCAGATGTTGTACTTGAGTAGAAGTACTCGTATCTTGTACTTGAGTAGAAGTACTCAGATCTTGTACTTGAGTAAAAGTAGAAGTACTCAGATCTTGTACTCAAGTACCAGAGTGTAGGAATACTCTGTTACAGTAAAAGTCCTGCATTCAAAATGTTCCTCAAGTAAAAGTAGAAAAGTATTATCATCAAAATATAGTTAAAGTAGCGACAGTAAAAGTAGTCATTGTGCAGATTGGTCCATTTCAGAATAATATATATGATATGTTTTATAATTATTGATTATGAAAGTGTTCTCAAAGCTGGTAAAGGTGCAGCTAGTTGTAATGACTTTGTATACTGCAGGGTAGCTTGTGGATTTACTCCAGGTGGAACTAAAGTCTGATTTAACACTTGATTATATTTCACATCATTCATCCACATCTGTAAAGTAACTAAAGGTATTAAATACATGTAGTGGAGTAAAAGTACACCATTTACCTCTGACTTGTGTTTACTGCCAACCTAAAAGTACCTAAAAAATAGTAATCAATAATATATTGAAAAGTTATTTGGCTGATTGTTTTATATTGGCTCAGCCAGGTTATATGGGATGCCCAGTCTACGTACAGATGGGTCACTCATTTTGAAATATTAAACTTAGTTTTCTTTTCTTTAATTTTTCATCCTCATGTAGAATGCTATCACGAAACACATTTGGTTGTTTATACTTTATAGCATAAAGAACATCTGATTTAATGTGTGTTAGGGAAATAATCATTTGAGTATAAGTATGTGTATATAAATATGTAAGATGCTTGAAAAGCTTGAAAATGCACCTTGAAAAGTGATTGAATTTGACTTTGGAAAAGGTGTAAGAACCCTGAAGGGGGTATAACAGATGTGAATTGGAAAAGTGATTAGATTAATCTAAAGCCGATTTGATTAAAACAGAGCAATGTTACATAATTTTCCCGTCTTACATTTCATCATTCTTCAGCATTCATAACATAAAATTGTCATTTATCATTTAAGTGTCCTCAAGGGTGGATGTAACACAAATAAAGAATGGAGGTGATGAAAATGCATGTGATGTGAAAAATAGTGATACATTGACAATTGATTTGATAAACTTGATTGTCTACCAGACATTTATCGTTTACAGCAATCAATTTTTAACATCTGTTCAATGTATTTATTTCCACTTTGTAATAACAGTGTTTACATGTCTGGATACATTAAAATCTGGATTGAAAAACATTTTAGAGTAGAGTATGTGGACTTATTTTACTGTGTTGTGTGCTCATAACTCAATATAACATGTTTTTCTTTCTTTTTTCTGTACAGGATAACTTCAGTGGAGGCTGTGCAGTTTGGAGCAATTCCCCTTCAATGAGGTGGTCCTGCAAGTGTTGTCATTACTCCTCACCGAGCCAACGCACACTAATTGTCCATTACAAACTGAAACACTGTCATCAGGCAAGGAACTGTCCTCTTCCCTGTGTTTATGCAGACTGTGTGTGCTCCTTCAGGACCGAATCATCTCTGAAAAAACATTTAACTAGAGACCATAGTCAAGCACATTCAACGCAGGTGACCTCAAGGTTAAATTGTGAACTGTGCAATTTCTCAGAGACTTTTAGTGATACACAGTATTTTGCACATCTAAAAACACACATACACAATAAGGAAACTGTGAAATGTCCCTTCAAAGACTGTAGTTTTCAGTCCAGCGTATACAGTACTTTTCGTGCACATAAGAGCAAGAAACATCACCTCTGTACTGTTGGTGATTTCCGTATAAACTTGTATCAAACTTGTACTCAAGTCACTTCAAACTCTGAAAGTACAGGATTTGATGAGACAAATTCGGACCATCTAGATTTAACAGATGATTACATAGAGGATCAAGACCTGCATGATTTGTTACAACAGAAAGTTGCATCTCTCTTACTGCGTATGCAAACGATTTTGCATGTGTCTAAGACAACAACTCAGGAAATTATAAACGAGCTATGTAGTATTAGCTCAGTTGTGGAAGAGTGCACACCAAAAATAATTGAAAGTGTATTGATCAACCACAATTGTGCAGTAAATAGTGCAGTCACCACTGCTATAACAGAGATAGTTAAAAAAGCAAACCCCCTAAGTTTCCTGTCAAAGGGCGGACCTTTTGGCTCTGAATACAAAAGAGAAACCTTTTACAAGAATAATTTTAAAGTGATTGAGCCGATTGAATATGTTTTAGATGCATCTTCCAGACGTAAATTTGTTTATATTCCAATTCTGAAAGTCTTGACAGAGCTGTTAAATCGTAACGATGTGTTAGATAAAGTCTTGGAGACAGAACACAGGGAAACTGTTGAACACTCAACTCAGTATAAAACATACAGAGACGGTCTATATTGCAAAGAGAATATTTTGCTCTCATCAGAAGATCTAAGCATTGCCCTAGGACTGTATATAGATGACTTTGAGGTTTGCAACCCATTAGGAACATCAAGAAAAAAACACAAGATTTGTGCAGTCTATTGGGTCATTTCAAATTTACCAATACGGTATAGGTCATCTGTACAGTCAATCTATCTTGCATGTCTGTGTAATAGCAACGATGTGAAGAAGTACGGGTATGGCGCGATTCTTGAACCACTCCTAAAAGACCTTGCAGTATTTGAGCAGCAAGGATTGTATGTTCAGAAATTGGGAACAACTGTTAGAGGTACTGTGCTGTACGTGTCTGCAGACAACTTGGGGGCCCATTCGCTTGCTGGAAAGAGAATTTCAATGTTAACAAATTTTGCCGGTTTTGTTTAGCTAGTCGGCAAGATATTGACATTCACGAGGTGAAGGAGGGAGTATTTCCACTGCGGACAGTTGAAGCTCACAATCACGACCTTCTGGAATTGAACAGACAGCAGTTAGTTTCCCTGAATGGAGTAAAGAGAGACTGTGTTCTCAATAGACTTTCTCATTTCCACACAATCCAGGGCTTCCCCCCAGATTTTATGCATGACCTGTTACGAACTCAGACACTTAGGATGTAGGACCCAATTGCACGACCCGGGAGACAGAGGTAAAGTATTAGTAAGATACTTTATTTTCCAAAATACAGCAATGAACAACAAAAAAGGTAACTATCAAATCTCTAACCGAGATGACAAAAATAGAGGAACAAAATGAAAGCGCTCACGTAGTGAGGAATCAAACTTTACAAGAGTACAAAGAGCATAGACCTGACCATAGCAAGAGACAATACGAACTGACAAAGAACACTTGGGAGACAGGGGAATATAAGCACAGGGTAACTAGACACAGGTGGGACCAATCAGGGGCGGGGCTGACATTGATGAGCACAGGAGACACAGGTGAAAATAATCAGGAAGCCTGGAATGAGAGAAAGCAAACGTAAATAACATGCATCTCTCTAGCATTTCTGTCGGTGCACAACAGTACCCCCCCCTCTAGGGCCAACTCCTGATGGCCCAGGCTGATTGTAAAAATCGTGGATAAGCGTCTTGTCTACGATAAATGACGCAGCTACCCAGCTTCTAGCCTCAGGACCGTAACCCTTCCAGTCTACCAGGAATTGCTTCCCCCTCCCCCTATTACGGACCTCCAGTAGCTTACGGACCTTGTAAACCTCACCCCCTTCAAAGAACTCGGGCGGTGGAGGGGGCTTGGAGGCGGGAACAAGTGTGCTCTCGCACACCGGCTTGATTTTACTGACGTGAAACGTCGGATGTACTCTCATAGTTCTGGGGAGTTGCAAGCGTACAGACACCGGGTTGATGACTCTGGACACCGGGAAAGGACCCACAAATCTCGGAGCCAGTTTCTTTGAGGCGACATGGAGTGGTAAGTCCTTAGTGGAAAGCCAAACATTTTGGCCTGGTCTGTAGGAGGGAGCGACCCTGCGATGGACGTCTGCAACAGCCTTCATCCGAGCTGAACTTCGGAGAAGAGCCTGGCGAGCACCAGCCCAAACTCGTCGACAACGTCTGATCATGGCATGAGCCGATGGAACCCTCACCTCTTCCTCGTTGTTAGGGAAAAATGGAGGCTGGAAACCATTGACACAATGGAATGGAGAGAGACCTGTGGCTGCCGTAGGAAGAGTATTGTGGGCAAACTCGACCCATGTGAGGTGGTCACTCCAGGTAGTCTGGTTCCAGGAGACGAGACAACGTAGCGTAGTCTCTAGTTCCTGGTTCAGACGCTCCGACTGTCCATTTGACTGAGGATGATATCCTGATGACAAGCTGACGGTGGCACCTATGAGTCGACAAAACTCCTTCCAGAAAACGGAAATGAATTGTGGACCCCTGTCGGAAACAATGTCATCAGGGAATCCATGGATCCTGAATATGTGATTCATCATGACCTCTGCGGTGACTTTGGCAGAGGGAAGCTTGGTCAATGGGATGAAGTGAGCCATCTTTGAAAATCGATCCACCACTGTTAGGACCGTAGTCTTGCCTCTGGATGAAGGAAATCCTGTCACAAAATCCATTGAAATGTGTGACCAAGGACGTTGGGGAATCGGCAGGGGCTGGAGCAAGCCCATCTTGACTTGTGATGAGGTCTTATTACACGCACACACCGGACAAGCCGCTACGTACTCTGCCACATCTTTCTTCATGGCTGGCCACCAGAAACGTTGTTGTATCCTGAACATTGTCCTTGTTACCCCCGGATGGCACGAAAGCACAGATGAGTGAGCCCAGTGGATGACCTTGGAGTGAAGAGCCTCAGGAACAAACAGCAGATTGTTGGGACACTCGCTAGGTGCTGGATTCTTGACATTCGCCTTTTTTACGTCCGACTCCACTTGCCAGGAAAAGGCTCCGATCACACGGTTAAGTGGAAGGATGGTCTTGGGCTCTACCGCAAGTGGTTCCGGATCATAAAGACGAGACAAAGCATCGGGTTTTTGATTCTGAGACCCGGGACGAAAAGAGAGGGTGAAATTGAACCTACTAAAGAATAGTGTCCACCTGGCCTGACGGGAGTTGAGACGCTTAGCCTTTCTTATATATATATATTCCAGATTCTTGTGATCTGTCCAGACTAAAAACGGCTGCTCTGCACCCTCTAACCAGTGTCTCCATTCCTCGAGGGCAGCTTTTACAGCTAACAGTTCCTTGTTCCCCACGTTGTAATTCCGCTCTGCCGTTGTCAGTTTCCGCGACAGGTAAGCACATGGATGCATCTTGTTGTCTTCTGCAGAACGTTGAGACAGTACTCCTCCAATTCCCTCATTGGAAGCATCAACCTCGACCATAAACTGGCGCTGGGGATCTGGAATGGTGAGTATGGGGGCTGATGTGAATCTCTCTCTGAGACGTTGGAAAGCGAAGTCCGCCTGGGGAGTCCACTTGAAAGGAACCTTAGGAGAAGTCAGAACATGTAGAGGGGCAGCAACAGAACTGAAATTCCTAATAAACTTCCTATAGAAGTTAGCAAACCCTAGAAACTGTTGGACCTTCTTCCTGGAGTCTGGTGTAGGCCACTGGGATACTGCACTGATTTTAGCCGGATCCATTTGCATATGATTAGGTGAGATTATGTATCCTAAGAAGGATACCTCTTTTGTGTGGAACTCACACTTCTCTGCCTTGACATATAACTGATTCTCTAGCAGTTTCTGCAAAACCTGACGGACATGGTTAGCATGAGACTTAGTGTCTGGGGAGAAAATCAGAATATCATCCAGATACACAAACACTGAAATATTCAAAAATTCCCGTAAAACCTCATTCACAAGAGCTTGAAACACAGCCGGTGCATTGCATAGTCCAAAGGGCATTACTAGATACTCATAGTGACCACTCTGAGTGTTGAATCCTGTCTTCCACTCATCCCCTTTTCTTATTCTAACCAAGTGATATGCATTTCTTAAATCTAACTTGGTGAATATTTTGGCAGTTTGAAGTAGTTCAAAGGCAGATGTCATGAGTGGCAGAGGATAGCGGTTCTTCACCGTAATGTCATTTAGTGGACTGTAGTCTATGCAAGGTCTCAGAGACCCGTCTTTCTTTCCCACAAAGAAAAATCCCGCTCCGGCTGGAGAAGATGAAGGACGGATAATTCCTGATTTGAGTGAAGAGGAAATGTATTCGTCCATTGCTGCTCTCTCAGGTCTCGAAATCGAATAAAGTTTCCCCTTGGGAATGGGGGCTCCCGGTAAGAGATCAATGGGACAGTCAAAATCTCGGTGAGGAGGTAGCGACATGGCTTTGGATTTGTTAAAGGCTTCCTTTAAATCATGGTAACAGGAAGGTACCTTCTGTAGATCAGGATAGTCGGGGTGATCTATAATGATTTTACGAGAGTCTGTTGGTACATTAACAGGTTGTGAAAGTTTACACCTGCCCATACAATCCTCTCCCCATTCCTTAATTTTCCCTGAACGCCAGTCAATGTGAGGATTGTGGATCTTTAGCCATGGAAACCCCAAAATAATCGGGTGCTGAGCCGACTCAAAAATATGGAATTGCATGCTCTCGGTATGGTCCTTATTCACAGTAATCTGAATGGGCTCAGTGCAATGGGTGACTGTGAACAACAAGCGGCCGTCTAAGGCACTGGCATTAATAGGATGAGATAGCGGAACAGTCTTTATTTCTAGCTGATTTACTACGCCCCAGTCCATAAGACTTTCGTCAGCCCCTGAGTCTATTAACACACCCTGGTCAATGGTTTGATTGTTAATACAAATGTTTACCTGCGTAACAGGTCGAGGAGGAAAGTCTGCGGGAAACTTGCTCACCAGCGCCCTCCTTTTGACTGGTGAGCACGATCTTTTCCCGGGCATGAAGCGAGTTGATGATCCGACTGGCCGCAGTAGAAACAACAACCCTCCCGTAGACGGCGCTGCCTCTCCTCCAGAGAAAGCCTGGTTCTTCCCAGCTGCATGGGTTCCCCGGAGTCATTCGGAAGTGTAATCCTCTGACGGTGTGGTAACATGGGCTGGACATCCTCGGCTGGCGGCGCGACCCACCAAGATGCATTCTGGGAGCTGGGAATAACGTCTCGGTTGCGTCGACGCTCCCTCTCTCTTTCCCGAAGACGGTTATCGATCCGGATGGCCACGGCGATGAGAGATTCCAGATCCCGGGGTGTCTCCAGTGGAGCCAGCTGGTCTTTTATCGGTTCCGAAAGTCCCGTCATGAAGGCGTCACGAAGAGCCGGAACATTCCATCCGCTGTCCGCTGCTGCTGTGCGAAACTCGATGGCGTAATCAACCACCTGGCGGTTGAGCTGGCGTATATGAAAAGGTTTTCTGCTGGCCTCTGTAGCAGGCGATGAGTGGTCAAAAATACGACTCATAGTCTCTATGAAATCGGTCAATGAGTAACATAGTTCAGTTTCTCTTGACCATTCTGCAGTAGCCCAGGCTGCAGCTCTTCCCGTTAAATGAGACACAATAAACGCCACTTTACCATGGTCCGATGAAAAGGCTCCTGGGTTGTGTTGAAAATGCAGATCGCACTGTACCAAAAAGGCTCTGCAATTAGAAGAATCTCCGGAAAATCTCTCCGGAAGAGCCAGCCGTAAAGGGGAAGAAACAGCCTGACTTGGGAAATCAGCTGGAGCATTGACAGGCAACCTCTCAGTTGTGGATGACGTCACCGGAGGAGCAGTCTGTTGGTGAGTGAAAAAATGATTCATTTGGACAGCCAGTTGTTGCATCTGTGTGGATAATGCTTCCTGAATCCCGGCCTGGCGTCCTCTTAGTTCTTGCATTTCCTGGTTGACTAGGCCCAGCTGTTCCTCGTGATGAAAGATCTTCACGCCCTGTGCTGACAGCGCTGCGTGAAGCGTTCTTGGGTCGGCTGGGTCCATAATGGTCAGTTCGTTCTGTTACGAACTCAAGACACTTAGGATGTAGGACCCAATTGCACGACCCGGGAGACAGAGGTAAAGTATTAGTAAGATACTTTATTTTCCAAAATACAGCAATGAACAACAAAAAAGGTAACTATCAAATCTCTAACCGAGATGACAAAAATAGAGGAACAAAATGAAAGCGCTCACGTAGTGAGGAATCAAACTTTACAAGAGTACAAAGAGCATAGACCTGACCATAGCAAGAGACAATACGAACTGACAAAGAACACTTGGGAGACAGGGGAATATAAGCACAGGGTAACTAGACACAGGTGGGACCAATCAGGGGCGGGGCTGACATTGATGAGCACAGGAGACACAGGTGAAAATAATCAGGAAGCCTGGAATGAGAGAAAGCAAACGTAAATAACATGCATCTCTCTAGCATTTCTGTCGGTGCACAACATGACCTTTTTGAAGGAATAGTGCCAAAGGAGTTGAGTCTTTGTATAAAGTCTCTGGTATCCAAAAAGTATTTTACAGTAGATTATCTGAATTCCATCATTGAATCCTTCCCTTTCAAGTTTACGGACAAAACCAACAGACCTTAACCAATTTCAAAGTATTTTGCAAAGAAAAATTCTATTGGTGGGAATTGCCATGAAAACTGGACGCTATTGAGACTACTGCCGTTGATGATCGGTCACATTATACCAGAAGAAGACAAAACTTGGCAAATCTTATTAGATTTAAAAGAAATAGTTGAAATACTGGCTAGTGGGCATTTTTCAGATGAGACATTGTCATACTTGGAGTGTAAAATCTCTGATCACAGGTGTCTATTAAAAGAGGTGTTTCCCGATTTCCACCTCCCGCCCAAGCACCACTTCCTGGAACATTATCCGGAACTGATTCGGAGATTTGGGCCCGTGATAGATTTCTGGACTATTAGGTTTGAAGCAAAGCACAGCTTTTTTAAAAGTTGCATGATTCTCACAACTTCAGAAACATCTTGCTCACTCTAGCGAAAAAACACCAGCTTTCTTTAGCTTACCATCTAGACTTGCCAAGTCTTTTCAGACCAGATTTGTAAGTTGGACACATTGCTGTTGTTTCTCCTAATACACTTGAGCACCCCATGAAGCAGGCTGTAGAGCTGAAATATGGAAACACAACTCTTGTATCTCTTGCAACCCATGCCTGCCTCTTTGGCACCAAGTATTCGGAGGGTATGATTCTGTCCGTGGGGCACACCAGTGGCCTGCCTAACTTTGGGAAGCTAGTTAAAATTGTGGTTGCGTCCAGCAAAGTGTCTTTCATCATAAAACCATATCAAGCATGGTACATAGAGCACCTGCGGAGTTATGAGCTGAAAGAAAAACAGTCTTATGAACTGGAGATTGTGGAATCACATGAACTAAATGGATATCAACCCCTGTATCCATACACAAGAGCAGGCAAACTGATGGTGACACCAGTAGTTTTATTGCTTCACTAAGGTATGGTTTAACTGTTATTTTACTTTAAATGGTGTATTCCTCTCATCCAACGCAAAAACGAATTAATGTAAATTGGCTTTTTTGTTCATTTTGTCTTTTCTCAGGGTGTTTCTGTGAGGATCTGCAGTACTTCCTCCTTCTTTTCCACTTCTATGTTTATTTTGTCTTCCTGGCTGGGCGTGGCTGACCTACATTCTGATTCCCGCCAACTCATCTCCACTGCTGTTGTAAATCTCACTGATTGCCACTACTCACCTGCACCTGCTTAAAACCCTGGTTCCCATCCTCAGACTTCGCCAGTTCTTCGTTTATCCTTCAGTGGTAACTATCGTCCAGGCCTACTAGCAGTATTCTAGTAAACCTTTTGATACTCCTAGTGAAAGGTTATTCCTTTCTCACCCTGCATCTTTATTCTTCCAGACCTACACACACCTGCCGCTCTGCTTGCCACGTCCAGCCTCCGACTCCTCGTCTGAGTTCCCTCCGTGCTTCCACGCACACCAGCTCATCCAGACTACGTTCGCCAGCTCTGGATTCCCGGCTCTCCTCGGCGGTGTTTCCTCCGTGCCTCCACGCACACCAGCTCATCCTGTCTACATTCGCCAGCTCTGGATCTCCGGCTCTCCACGCCGGTGCGCCCTCCGTGCATCTCCGCACCTCCGTCTCCCCCTGAGCTATCCAGCTCCACGTCTGTCTTCTCTGAGCTCCTCTCTACACCTTGCCTGTGCCGTGGTCAAATAAAGACTATTGTTTGACACTTCACCACTGTCTCCGTCTAGTGTTTGCGTAGCGGGTTCTCATCTCCAGTCACTTCTCGGGAATCGTAACAGAAGAACTGGCCAACAATGAACCCCGCAGGCACGGGAGCGGATCCCGCCACAGTCCATCATGCCCTGTCTAGTCAGGGTTCCCTTCTGGGTCAACACGACCAGCTCATTCGGGCGTTAGTCGAGAGCAATCAATCCATGGCTCATCATGTCTCTGAGTTAGCTTGCCAGATCTCAGCTCTAACTACCTCGGCTGCAGTTTCTCTTGCCACTCCCAATCCAGCTTTTTCTCCCACTCCACGCCAGGATTTCCCCATCACCGACCCTGAGCCATTCCACGGTGAGGTGGAGAAATGCAGAGGATTTCTTTTCCAATGTAACAAAGTTTTTCGCCAGCGTCCTGTTTCGTTTGCAGCTGATGTTACCCGGATTAATTATGTTCTGAGTTTGCTCCGTGGCAAGGCTTTAACCTGGGCAGAGGCTTTGAGCTCTTCAGTGGACTATGACAATCTGCGTTTTGAATGCTTCTCTGAGCGTTTTTCTGCTGTCTTTGATCATCCCAATTATTCTGGCTCCGCCGAGAATCAGCTGCTCGGTTTACAACAGGGAAACCGGAGTGTGGCCGAATATTCCATCGAGTTTCACACACTCGCTGCAGAGGCTCGATGGGACGAGGCGGCTCTCAAGGCGGTGTTTTTGAGAGGATTAAAGGATCAGCTCCGGGATGAATTAGCTGCACGAGACGTTCCAGCGGATCTCCAAGATCTGATTTCCTTGGTGTCCCGCCTGGACTGTCGTTTGCGGGAGCGCAGAGCTGAGCGGACACAGCGGAATCCACCTGTCTCACACAGTAAGCCCAGTTTTTCCACCTACCCTGTTCCCTCTGTGTTTAAGTCTCCCTCCGTTTTCTCGCCGCCCAGCGGGCGCACCTCTTCTCACGAGGAGGCTATGCAACTGGGTCGCGCTAGACTATCTCCGGAGGAGCGTCAACGTCGGGCGTGTGCTGGCCAATGCATGTATTGTGGCAACGCTGGGCATGTCATTGCCAACTGTCCTGTACGCCCAAACGTGGGAGCTCGTCAGTGAGATTGGGGGTCCTGACGAGTCCACAGCCATCTTCTCTACCTCCTTCCTTGTGCCGTTTTCTAATACCCGCCAAGATTTGTGTTAATTCTATGACTTTGCCTATCCAAGCTCTCATTGATTCTGGTGCTGAGGATAGTTTTTTGGACCGTGAGCTAGCTGAACAGCTGGGACTCTGCCTGGAGCCGTTAGATGAACCTCTAACAGCCTATGCACTTAATGGACAAATAATCTCCTCTGTAACAGCACAGTCAGCCCCTTTGACATTGATCACCTCCGGCAACCACAGAGAGTTCATCCAGTTAAAGGTAATCTCTGCACCTTCCACACCTCTGGTATTGGGTTATCCGTGGCTTCGCACCCACAACCCACACATTGATTGGGTCAAGGGAAAGATCATTGAATGGGATCAGCACTGTCTCGCTAACTGTCTGTTATCTGCCGTACCTCCTGTCTCTGTCTCCCCAAACTCTGCTGCTTCTGTAGACTTAACTGGAGTTCCTGCGACCTACCACGACCTGAGATTGGTCTTCAGCAAGGAGAGGGCTCTCTCTCTTCCTCCTCATCGGCCCTACGACTGCTCTATAGATCTGTTTCCTGGGGCTCCTCTACCCACCAGCCGCCTCTACAACCTGTCCCGTCCTGAGAAGGAGGCTATGGAGCTATATATCACGGACTCAGTGGCTGCTGGGATTATTCGTTCTTCCTCCTCTCCCGTGGGTGCCGGTTTCTTCTTCGTTGGCAAAAAGGATAAGTCACTGCGACCTTGCATTGACTTTCGTGGGTTAAACAACATTACTGTTAAGAACAAGTACCCATTACCCCTTCTCACCTCTGCTTTTGAACCTCTCCATGAGGCAACCCTGTTCACCAAGCTTGACCTTAGGAACGCCTATCATCTGGTCCGTATCCGTCAAGGGGATGAATGGAAGACGGCTTTCAACACTCCCTTAGGTCATTTTGAATACCTAGTCATGCCCTTTGGACTCACTAACGCTCCAGCAGTATTTCAGGCTCTGGTCAACGATGTTCTGCGTGATTTCCTTAACCGCTTTGTCTTTGTATACATAGACGACATCCTGATTTTCTCCAAAGACCAGGAGGAACACGAGAACCATGTCCGCCTGGTGCTTCAGAGACTGCTGGAGAACAAGCTCTATGTCAAGGCTGAGAAGTGTGAGTTCCACCAGAACCGGATCAGCTTCCTGGGCTATATCATTAGTCAGGGCAGAGTGGAGGCAGATTCTGGAAAGATCGAGGCTGTGGTCGAGTGGCCAGCCCCTACTACGAGGAGGGAGCTTCAGAGGTTTCTGGGCTTCGCCAACTTTTACCGCCGCTTCATCAGGAACTTCAGTAAGGTTGCTGCACCTCTCTCAAGACTCACCTCTGTCAACATTAAGTTCTTCTGGACCCCAGAGGCTAATGAGGCTTTTCTCAAACTCAAGTCCCTGTTCACCTCTGCTCCCATCCTCATCCAGCCAGACTCTGAGAAGCAGTTTATTGTGGAGGTTGATGCGTCAGACACTGGGGTGGGAGCTGTCTTGTCACAAACTGCTGGTTCTAATAACATCCTTCATCCTTGTGCTTTCTTTTCATGCCGCCTCTCTCCTGCTGAGCGCAATTATGACGTTGGAAACAGGGAGCTTCTGGGAGTAAAGTTGGCGTTAGAGGAGTGGAGACACTGGCTCGAGGGCAGCAAGCAGTCATTCCTGGTCTGGACAGACCACAAGAACCTCGCCTACATCCAGTCAGCGAGACGGCTGAACTCTCGACAGGCCAGATGGGCTCTCTTCTTCAGTCGCTTCAATTTTAGTCTCACATACCGTCCAGGTTCCCGGAATGTTAAGCCCGATGCTCTATCCAGACTGTACTCTTCTGACTCTCCCGAGCCCTCTGCTGGTTCAATCCTGCCCAAGAGTTGTGTTGTAGGCGCCCTCTCTTGGGAGATTAATAACACCATCCAGGAGGCTTTGAGAGAGCAACCAGATCCTGGTAACGGTCCTCCGAACCGTCAGTTCGTTCCCGATGCTGCTCGCTCCAAGGTTCTACAGTGGGTCCACAGTTCCCGGTTCTCCATCCATCCCGGAGTAAACCGCACACGCTCTCTTCTTAAGAGACACTTCTGGTGGCCAACTGTCAACAAGGACACTCAGGAGTTTGTTTCTTCCTGTCCCACGTGTGCTAGGAGTAAGTCCTCCCACCAAACACCTGCAGGATTGCTTCAGCCTCTACCCATCCCTAGTCGTCCCTGGTCACATATCGCCTTGGACTTTGTTACCGGTCTGCCTCCCTCCCAGGGTAACACCACAATTCTCACCATTGTTGATAGATTCTCTAAGTCTGCCCACTTTGTAGCTCTTCCTAAGCTCCCTTCAGCCTTGGAGACCTCCCAACTCCTCTCTGTACACGTTTTCCGGCTACATGGAATCCCTTCTGACATAGTTTCTGACCGCGGTCCTCAATTCACCTCTCGAGTGTGGAAGGAGTTCTGTCAATCCCTGGGAGCTTCTGTCAGTTTAACATCCGGATATCATCCCCAGTCAAACGGTCAGACTGAGCGAACCAACCAGGACCTGGAGTCAGCCCTCCGCTGCATCGTTGACCGTAACCCCTCTACCTGGAGCTCCCATCTTCCCTGGGTTGAGTACTCGCATAATTCCCTAACGTGTTCTGCTACTGGTCTCTCCCCGTTTGAGGCTTCTTTGGGGTACCAGCCGCCCCTGTTCCCTGAAGAGGAGAGAGAACTAGCAGTTCCCTCGGTCCAGCAGCATGTTCGTCGTTGTCAAAAGATCTGGAGAGACACTCGCTCTGCTCTCCTCCTGACTTCAGCTCGGAACCAACAGTCGGCCAACCGCCACAGACAAGCTGCTCCTCCTTACGTCCCAGGTCAGTCTGTCTGGTTATCTTCCAGGAACATTCCTCTCCTCACAGAATCGAAGAAGTTGTCTCCACGCTTCATTGGTCCCTTCTCCATTCAAAGGATTATTAACCCCTCTGCAGTCCGGCTGAAGCTTCCCAGAACATTGAGAGTCCATCCTACTTTTCATGTCTCCCAGATTAAGCCTGTTCACACCAGTGACTTGAGCCCTCCGGCCGTTCCCCCTCCTCCCCCCCGAGTCATTGATGACCATCCTGCCTACACAGTGCACCGTCTCATGGACGTCAGGCGCCGGGGCAGGGGCTTACAGTATTTGGTGGACTGGGAGGGTTACGGTCTCGAGGAGCGATGCTGGGTCCCTCGCTCCCGAGTCCTGGACCCTGTAATGATAAGGGCCTTTCACAGGGCTCATCCAGACAAGCCTGGTGGTCGCCAGGAGGCTCCCGTTGAGGGGGGGGGTACTGTGAGGATCTGCAGTACTTCCTCCTTCTTTTCCACTTCTATGTTTATTTTGTCTTCCTGGCTGGGCGTGGCTGACCTACATTCTGATTCCCGCCAACTCATCTCCACTGCTGTTGTAAATCTCACTGATTGCCACTACTCACCTGCACCTGCTTAAAACCCTGGTTCCCATCCTCAGACTTCGCCAGTTCTTCGTTTATCCTTCAGTGGTAACTATCGTCCAGGCCTACTAGCAGTATTCTAGTAAACCTTTTGATACTCCTAGTGAAAGGTTATTCCTTTCTCACCCTGCATCTTTATTCTTCCAGACCTACACACACCTGCCGCTCTGCTTGCCACGTCCAGCCTCCGACTCCTCGTCTGAGTTCCCTCCGTGCTTCCACGCACACCAGCTCATCCAGACCACGTTCGCCAGCTCTGGATTCCCGGCTCTCCTCGGCGGTGTTTCCTCCGTGCCTCCACGCACACCAGCTCATCCTGTCTACATTCGCCAGCTCTGGATCTCCGGCTCTCCACGCCGGTGCGCCCTCCGTGCATCTCCGCACCTCCGTCTCCCCCTGAGCTATCCAGCTCCACGTCTGTCTTCTCTGAGCTCCTCTCTACACCTTGCCTGTGCCGTGGTCAAATAAAGACTATTGTTTGACACTTCACCACTGTCTCCGTCTAGTGTTTGCGTAGCGGGTTCTCATCTCCAGTCACTTCTCGGGAAGCGTAACAGTTTCTTCTCCATCTCCAGAAAAGTCCTGAGAGTTTCTCAATCAAAGGAAGATGCTGTTGCGCGTGATCATTTCACCACAGGACATAAGGAAGCTCCGATTGGACTCGGTTCCAGATTCAGTTCATGGCCTGAAACTTGTGTTGAAAAACAGTTTTCAGCTATGCTCCTTGTTTGACCTTCAATATGAAGATGAGGACTTCAAAGACTTCTGTAACCTCACGTGTATTGACGATCTACCAAAGGAGAAGGTTACATTGAAAGTCAATTTTTGCTCCGTCTCCTCAGACTCCAGTTTGGAAACTTTAAGTGCAGGGTGTCCATCATCTCCTTCAACGTCCTCTGCATCGAGCAGCCATACAGAGTCCTTTGCAGGTCGTTCACAGCCGTGGCCAACTCTCTTTCCCCTTCCCACCTTCTCATATGATGTTGAGCTAAGGCTCAGTCACGGCAATGGTGCTTTCAGAAAAGATGGAACACTTCCATCCATTTCAAGGGACATGAAATCTGAAATTCTGGAGAAAATGGCTGAAGCAATGTATTCATTCAAGGCCTACCCTGATGAACAACAATTTGAGAGTGCAGCCATTGCACTCATTGAAAAACACCCTTGCCTAAAAGAACGTGGCTCCACATCTGGATGGTATGGATGGAAAATTAGTTTAAAGTTTAAGATGGGCAATTACAGGCAGAAATTGAGAGAAGCAGGCTGTCAAGAACTGATGGTAAATTCCGAGAAGAGAGGTCCTGGGGACACGCGAGGGAAGAGAAACAAAGTAAAGAAACCAAGACGGTCTGAAACAAACTTCTTTCCAGATCTCCCCCAGGGAAGAGACCGACAACATCTTGAAGAAGAGCGAGAAAAGATGGCCCAGGAGATGAGAAAAACAACCCCAAACCTGGCCTTCATTGATGATGCAATGAACGCCACATATGCATTTAGAAGACAGGAGCTTGTTGAAGAGGAGCCACCTGTGGCCGAAATGAAAGTCAGATGGCCCGCGCTGTTTACTGAAAGACAGGTAAAGTGCATACGTTTTTGCTTGCTTTGAGTGCTTTGAATTTTACCAACGCAAAATCTTAGGCTTCGAAGATGACTGTAGCAACAGGCATGACAAAGTAATAATGTTCTTCTATTTCATGTATTGCATGTTCAACATTTGTATATGGTTTGAAATCTATATGCTTGTGCAATACCAAATATTACATCTGGGCAGCTTGTGAAATGTGAAAACGTAGGTCACTTTTAACTTGGACTAAAATGATGTACAGTAATGCCACTGCACTAAAAATGATGTAATGTCACTTCTTCATATAGATCGTCAAGGAATTCACCAGGCTGATGTCGATGGACCTCAATTCGCTCTATGAGGGTCTGGACAGCCACCTGCAGAAATTCCTTCAGTTGTTCAGGTCAAAGCGCTTTGAGGGGATCAAAGAAATTACATCCTTAATGGAGAGCCTCGACAAGGATGTAAGTACAGTTCTTTACTTTAAAGTACTTTGAGGCAATAGAGCTGCCTTTCCACATTCATTCTATGTTCTCGTGTAAACTCAAATGTAATTGTTACGACGGGATACAGGGGAAGGACCCAAAAGCAGGCGCCTGAGGCAGAGATTGATGCAGTTCAATGATTTAATAAACAACATGGTGGTACAAAGGCTTAAGGGATAGTGAGGCAGGCAAGGGTCAGAGAAGGCAGGCCACACACACACACACACACACACACACACACACACACACACACACACACACACACACACACACACAGACAGACACACGGAATATGAAGGAATCTATTAAGGTTAGCTGTGAACGTAGTGCAAATAACCAGAATGTCTTGTGGATTGAGGGGGTTATATAATTCTGATAGCAACGAGCAATATTAATTTTTCATGTGTTTTGGCAGGCATCGAACCAAAGGAAGAGGGCAGCAGTGTTGCAGGGCCTACCATGGTACATGAGGGAGAATCCTTCAACTATCATGAAGATGTGTGAGGTAAGCGCTGAAATGTCGTTCAAGATGATACAAAAACGAGTTCACAATGAACAGGGTTACACTAGTCGTTTCAGGGGTCGTCTGTGTATGCACATATGGCAAAGCATCTCTAAAGCACTTTCGTTGTTGTTTTTTGTTTCTTTTTGCATGAAGCCAACGGATCCTGAAGAGGACGTCATCAAGGGAATGGTGATTGGAATCCTTTCAGTCGTTGAAGATGTGAAGGAACCTCTTCCAGCTTCCTACTTTGATGTCGCCCTCGTGATCGAGGAAAGGATAGTCATACGTCACCTTGGTGATGTACCCAATGCTTTTGTGAACCTGATGGGATTGCAGTACATGCTGAACCTTGACTATCCAAAAGACTTGAAATACACCTTTGAGGTGATTCAGCGCCTGTTCATGGGAATTGGGTTGGACTCGTGCACTCCCAGGGTCCACTCTCTGAAGAATAAATTGCTCAGTTAGAGAGATGGCCTAGGAAGATGTCTCTGCATCTGTCCCAAAGGATGCATCTTCATTTTTTGTCATTTGTCCACTGTTCTAAGAGGAAAACAAATGTATAGCCCCTCTGTGGGTCACACCAGTTTATTTTGTTTTCATTTTCTATTGCTCTATTTTGAAGAAGTGTCTGAGAGACACTAGTGTGTATTTTATGTTGTACAGCAACCATGAACAGAGTGGATATTTCAGTACTGTTCGAATGTTTGAATTTTCTGACTGAAAGTTAAGTTTCTCAGTTTCTGGCCGTTTCTCAATGTCGAGTACACATGCTGCAGAGCCACTATTTCAAGTATACTACGTCATAGAGTGGCGCAGAATGCTGGGCATTTAACATGCATTTAAACAGTCCTTCGGCGCCACTCAATGACGTAGTATACTTGAAATAGTGGCTCTGCATCATGTGTACTCGACATTGAGAAACGGCCAGAGAGATGGCCTAGGAAGATGTCTCTGCATCTGTCCCAAAGGATGCATCTTCATTTTTTGTCATTTGTCCACTGTTCTAAGAGGAAAACAAATGTATAGCCCCTCTGTGGGTCACACCAGTTTATTTTGTTTTCATTTTCTATTGCTCTATTTTGAGGAAGTGTCTGAGAGACACTAGTGTGTATTTTATGTTGTACAGCAACCATGAACAGAGTGGATATTTCAGTACTGTTCGAATGTTTGAATTTTCTGACTGAAAGTTAAGTTAAGAGAGATACCATTTTCTATGTATGTTTTACTGCATTTTACTGCAGCAACCCTGAACACTTACTCCTCAGAATGGACTCTGTTTAACAAGTCACTCAATTACAGTTTTATCCATGGGACAGTGTCATTTCAGTTTTTGAGCAGCCCAGAGCAAAAACAATGGTGTGTTAGAGGGTGTTTTTTGTTTTGTCTACATGTCCCAAGGAAGGTCTTTATCATATGTTGACATCCATTGACACACTTATTTGAATTAAAAAGCAACACTGAACAGTTAATGAGTGTGTGGGTTGGAGTTCTTCATTTCTTCAGTTATTGATATTGTAATAACAGTCCTGAATGAAATGTCTTTTCAGCTATTTTTTCATGTGTTAATATAGTTTAGACTAAGCTAGTTCTCATGTTGATTTATAGTATAACTTTGTAGCTATTAGTTTGCTTGTCCTGGTAAGCTAACTTGGTACTAGAAGTTGAACAAACAGTTGTACATGTTGAGCCAACTTGATTAACACATTTTTAAGAACTCAATAAAATAAGTTAAACCAACATCTTCTTAAGTTATCCTAACTAATATTTTCTAGTCCAAATAACTTGAGACATGAAGTTGTGTCAACAGACTACAAGTTGTAACAACTAGTTTATTGAAGTGTAATAGACTTGACACTAAATGTTGTGTCAACAGACTACAAGTTGTAACAACTAGTTTATTGAAGTGTAATAGACTTGACACTAAATGTTGAATCAACTTGACACAACTTAACTCAGTCAAAGCAACAAGATGACTAGCCTTAGTCAAGTTGAGTCAACAAATCATTTTTAACAGTGTAGATCCTGTTACAGCGTAATATAAAAGTACATAACGATTGATGTGTAAATTAGCATATTTCCTAGCTAGCCGCTAGCTGTTAACTGCCGCCTCACAATGCCTTGCGGCCGCGGCATTTGCCGTCACACAACAGTCGGCCGTTCACGGAAACAACCGATTATGAACGAGAAATGATATCATGAAAGTTACGGTCCTTATTAAGCATTTTAAAACGTATGTGGTAAGTTGCCAAAGTGCTTTGTTTTGAACGTTCATCAGTATTATAATCAAAAAGAGAAATATGAACGTTAGTTTTGACTGAAATGATCAAATAAAGTCAACATTTCACAGTCTTTACTGAGCTGTGGGGTTTGTTCAACTTTTAAAAGATGTTTGAATGGTGATATACACAGTGATAGATGTTAAGGACTAACGTTTATAATAAATACATTTGTATTGATTTTAAGATCTTTTCATTCAATCATACGTATTGGGATCATTTGTATTAATGTGGACCGGAGGGAGAGGGTGACGAGCATAAGTTTCACTTTCCTTTTTTATTTCAATTCCAACTTTGGTCATGAAGAATATGTTTCTCTGTTGTCCCCGTTCATAAAGCATAAAGCAACAGCATCAGAGCACGGTGCAGAGTCTCTAGATGAGTTTACAGTAGTCCCTCGTTCTTATTAAACATCCATGTTGTAGTCCGCTGTATAGAAAACTGTAGTTTCCATAGTTTCCCCACAGCAGCAGACGCACATTTATGACCTCCGCTGGCGCATCATAAACACGTCGGATAGTGAAAGTGCAGTCGGATTCTCTAAAGTACCGCAGTCTCTTCTTCTAAATCCTTTTGAATTCTCCTATCCACTATCCCTTAACCCCGTGACGTTTCACTCAGAGGTCAAGGAATAGACGATAGGGTTAGAATTTAGGAGCTGATTTTTGGAGTATTCGACCGCGACAATTGTCACTACCCGATCGGTCCACCTGCCCGATCTGTACTGCGCATGTGCGAGATGGTCCGCCATATTGGACAACTACATACGGCAACTCTACTAGGACACTTGACACAAATTGTTATTACAACGTGACTTCACTATTATTTAACAACTCTTTTTATTGGGTTCTTTTATTTGGGGTTAAGTACATTGTCAGAATAAGTGAGAAATTAATTTAACTTCTGTTAGACAGCTATCATACTGAATACATATTTACTCTGATTGTATGCAAAAATGTATGGCATATGTCTAACAGAAGTTAAATCCATTTCTCACTTATTCTGACAATGTACTTAACCCCAAATAAAAGAACCCAATAAAAAGAGTTGTTAAATAATAGTGAAGTCACGTTGTAATAACAATAACCAGAGTGGCGCTGACAATAACTAATCTCTATCAGTTCTTTTTCTGCTTTGCCAAAAGCCACTGTGTCAAGTGTCCTATTAGAGTTGCCGTATGGGTACCAAGTACGTCATTTCCGGAATGCCCGCCGCCATCTTTGTGACCGACTCTCACAGTTTGTTTACACTCGTCATAGCAGCAAACACAGCGCATTTAAACGGGAAAGAGAGAGAGAGATATTTGGTAAAGACGGCGATTATTGGATGCGATCCCTATTTGTTGCCCCCAACTGTATTTTGTTTATTGAATTCGGCTAAGTGTCTTCCCCAACATATATATTTATCTTGTTCACAATCCATCTCCATTCACCGGAGAGAGCCTGAAGGCTTTTAAGAGCACAGATGCATATCAATACGCCGTTGCCGGGTGGGTGAACGACACCAAGATATGGCATGTGGAGAAGACACACCTACATGTGATCACAGCGAAGGTAAGTAATTTACCAACAATCATAAAACGTGTTATTATAGTTGTATTTATGTCTAAAGTGATGATGTTAGCTTGCTAGCCAGTTGCTATGGTATTTCTAGCTAACATAACTCCAGCTGGCAGCTACAGTAGCTATATATATTGTTTTAAAGCAACATACTCTTCTTTCAATGACAAATTGCAAGAGGTCCATGTTTATTTCACGATTCTCTGTCACTTGCACTATTGTTATATTTCGCGTTGCTCTATCTTTACTTGTTTTTTTATGTCTTAAGGATATTGTATGTTGTAGCCTACTTTTGGAGCAGCCTGGGACTTCAGATATTAAATGCCAATCTGCGCTGTAGCTATTGTATTTGACAATAAACCTTTGAATCTTACATTTGTACAAGCTCAGGAGAGTTTAGCTTTTATATGACAAAATTAATGTACTGCATTTTTCACTTAACAGGTCAATCATTCCCAGGCTTTGAACAGCAAACCAACATCTCCATGGATTGTGGTGCAGGAGGACGGGACAGTGGTGATGGCGCATTGTACATGCATGGCAGGGTTAGGAGAGGTTTGTTCCCACGCAGCAGCACTTATGTTTACAGTTTTGGCTGCTGTTGAGAAGAGAGAAAACCAGACATGCACAGAGAAGCCATGCACATGGACACAGCCTAGCACTAAAATGGTGAAGTACAATGAGGTGTCTAACATCTTCGCCATCAAAGAACAAGTTCAAACCGAAGACCTGTTTCAGCACATGAGACCATCTGCTGATGATTTCAAGTTATTCTGTGAACAACTCCACCAAAGTGAAGAACAAGAGACAAAGCCCAAGAAAAGTGCTATCCTGTCGGTCATTGAAGGCCATTCCCACAGATACACGCCAAAGACTGTACAACTGGATCTGCCAACACCCCTTACCAGTCTGTATCAAAGCAGCAGACTTGTACTGGATTTGCCTGCACTGCTAGAGGAGGGTGCCAAAGTCTTTGAGGAGCTGAATCTCACACCAGAGCAGGTAAGAAATAGAAATGGCTTACGGTAAAATAAAACCGTGTCACAATGCTAAATCCTAAACATCAACAAGAATAACTTCACTGCTTTCTGATAATTACAGCTCTTTTGATAGTTCAATTCTTTTTGAGTGTTTGTTAGTTGAGGAGAAGACCAGGAAACAGAGTAGGTCGAGGGTCTGGTTTGAGCAGAGAGCAGGGAGAGTTACTGCGTCATCCTTCCATGAGGCAGCCAAGACAGAGAGCTCTTCGTCTTTGATTAAAAGAGTTTGCTATCCTCGCTCCTCTCAGTTTTCCACTGAAGCGACCAGGTATATATATATATATATACATTTAGGCAACAAGACTAAATCATACATTCTTTCCACTACTTCATCATGAATAAAGACAATAATTGAGTAACTAGATATTATGAGGGTTAAACAAGATATTAACATTCTAATAACAGTATTTTAGGGACTTTTTAAAGTGATGAGTTTTTTTCCAAAATGTTCAAAATAACATGTTCTTTTCCTCAGATGGGGTTTACAAAACGAGGACACTGCCAAAAAGTCTTACCTGGTGGCTATGTAAGATCACCATGAAGACATTAATGTTGCAGCATCAGGGCTCATCCTTAACCCAGAGCTGCCATGGATTAGTGCATCCCCAGATGGTATCGTGACCTGTGCTTGCCATGAGCCTGGCATTTTAGAAATTAAGTGTCCTTTCAGCGCTAAAGACCGCAGTCTACTTGAATGCACCAAAGACTCGTGGTTCTGCCTGACTGTCCCTGAGGGAGGTGTGATGAGCCTAAAGCTGGATCACAGCTATATGTATCAAGTGCAGGCACAAATGCGTGTCGCAGAGGTAATGTTCTGTGATTTTGTTGTGTGGACACCTCAAGAACTTTTTAAACAGCGCATCATGTTTGATGGTGCATTTTTTTATGTTGCCCATTCAAAGGTGGTAAACTTCATCAGAACTGGGATACTACCAGAGTTGTTGGGTAAATGGTTTACTGTGCCACGCTTCTCCCCCACTGCAACCTCTGACAAAACATCTGGGGGACATTAAGAAGCTGACAATAAATAAGCTCTTCTTGTCAGACACTGGTCTTTTTCTTTTGTCTTCATGGTCAGGTTTTTGTGTACCCATTAACCTTACATATTCATTCACTGTAGATTGTGCAATAAATAACTGTATCTAATACTTGCAGATGCATTGTAGTATAAGTAGGAGTATTTAAAAAACCTCAAAGAACAAATACTTGGATAAAGTGATGTTTATTAGTTCAAAACTGGACATTTTAATGTATTAATTGTAAAAATAATAGAGAGAAGATCCAACATACATAGAAAAGGGAATACACAATAAGCATTTTGTTTCATTTAGCTGACGCTTTTATCAAAAGCGAGTCGCGACTTACAAATAGTATCTATCTATTCTGTGGGTACCACAGATGGGCAGACATTACAAAGTGCACAGCAAACTGTTACCATCTTGTCAAGGGAAGTAGGTTGTCCTTGAGTGGCTGCTTGGCAAAGAGACAGCGGGATGGTGCTCTGAAGGATGGTGTATTTGTTCCTGACCAGGCCAATGACTCTTTCCACATGGATCCTGATGGCAGCGAGTCCCCTTGTGGATTCAAGTTCTAGTGGATGCAGTTGCTGCTTGCCTTTGGTGAATGCTGGTATTTTCAACTGTGCATTATACAGTCCCACAGTGTCTTTCACATTGAAGCCTCTATCAGCAAGAACAACATCTCCTGGTGATAATTTCTCAAGATATGAGCAGTTTTCTGTAATGTACTTGTCGCTTGTGCGTCCCCCCCAGCCCTTTGACACAAAGGATGTAACACCCTGTGGTGTTATAGAAATGAGATATTTTACAGTGTTGTGGTGCTTGTAATAGGAGTATGTTTGTGCACGTGCCCTTCAATTCTTTGGCTTCTCTACAAACATTTCAAAACAGTCAATGATGGAAGTGCAGTTGCTAAAATTATCCCTGAAACACATGGGCAGACTAACCTGAATTTGATCTTTTGAGGGCCAAAATATAAGTGGTGACAGTCTGACATACATAACATCTAAAGTATTGTTGAACATTCTGACAACACTGCTCTTAGACATATGAAAAAGATAAACAAAAAAATATAAAGGTAAGTTAAGCCTCATTCTCATCAGTGTTAATAAAAAGCTATGAAAGGGAGTCAGTCTTGGACCGGCTTTCACAAACCCAGACAGGAAACCAAAAACAACCATCATTTTAGCATAGCTTGGTAGGCCTGTTAGTTCCTGTACCATCTCATCATTTCCTTTGAAGGCTTCTTCATTGAAAGACAGCACATTAACTTTGTCCTTAAGAC